>NC_064878.1:31544095-31559095 GCF_943734665.1 Anopheles aquasalis | reverse complement strand
TCTCTTGCAAGGAGACAATAACAATATAAGACAATACTTAATATAAACTGGACAATACCGAATACGACAGAGAAATTCTGGAGCCCCCGTGGCAGTGGCACGATGCCGTCGTGGGTAAAATGTAAGTCAATGAGTATAACACTGAGAAGAAGCTAGTAATTTAGGTTTTATGCGGTGCAAACGAGACAATAATAATGGATCATCAATGCCAGTAAAAGCATGCACACAGCCATGCGAATTTTAAATTCAGTTTGGAGTATGCTGTACCAAGTAACGAAAGTATTGGGTGGAAGAGATTGAAAATGAAATTTGTCTAAAAATGAAGCAGAAGCATATTGGTGTAATGGGCCGTTCTTATCATAGCTCCCAACCTCTCTGGTCTGGTCATTGTTTCGATCAGGTTAGTATTTAGGGAATAATGGATGGTGCATAATCCTTCTCGCTGGTTAGTGCGGAGACGTTGATGCTTCCGTACGTTATGATACAGAAAGTGAACCTTTGCACCTCTAAGCATGCATGAGATGAGGTGTTACTGGTGTAAACCCAGGACGAAAAATGAGTTAAAAATATATACATATATATACATACATACACTTATACACATTAATTATATACATAGTGAACGGATAAACTTTACTGATTGTATTTATCATCCTCTTCCTCCCTAACAATCTGTGCAAAGGACAACCGCAGAACTTCCAACTAAAGCATCCTTTCAGACAGAATTGAAGCATTGAAATAAAGGTACACAAATAGAAGTCACAGCATTGGTTTTTATTTGGTTTTGCAAGGGCCTACGGGTTAACGGTTTATTGGATTTCCTTGGATTTGTTTACAAAATGTAGCGAATGGTTTTGCGGAGCAACTTTAAGCGGTTCTAGGAGCTGTTTGTCGCGCGAGTAGTTTTGGACGTGGTGTTGGAGATAGGCATCGATAGGGTGGTGGTATTAACAGGTATTGCTTCTGTGGTAGTGCTTAACGTTTGCAGTATCCCGATAGGTTCCTCATTTCCATTGCCAGCCGTGCCAGGGCGGTGTGGTCCCCAGCGCTCCGTAACTGGATTATCGCTCTCCTCGGAGCTATCCTGGTTTTCCGCTCCCGGATGTAGCGGTTCCCGGTGTGCATCACTCGCTCCGAGCGTGATCGTTGGTGCTTTGTTTGCTCCATTACCGCCGATCCAGTCGAACATTGATGGGTTATTGTTACCGGATGCGCTGACTATGTTGAACAGATGGTTGTTGTTGTTTTCACCGGGAAAATTGATTGTAATGTCACTTCCGTTGGCCACCAGCACCAATACGGGATTGCTTTCACAAGGCTGCAACTGGGAGATATCGTATTACGAGAGCGTTTCAAATTCATTTCATTTCCAGCTTACCATCACGAAACCAAAAGCGAGCACCAGAAGCCTTCCGGCAAACGGGAAGCGATAAGTATTCATTTTTTTAAAAGAATCTTCCAGTAACTAGCGGCTAAATTGAACAAAAATCATCATTCAACGGACGAGAGAGTGTACGATTGCGACCGTGACACTAGCACCAACGGTGCAACACTGTTTCCCTTCTGCATTTGCCGTCCACTCGATAACACAACTTGTGCTAAACACTTCTCTATCTCCGAGGTGAGATGCACCAATAAGCAGAGAGGAATATAGTGTAGCTATGGGCTGCTGAGGTCATAAACGGGGACCGCAATTGAGGGTATTAGAATGTGCAACCGTCTGTAACACGCATGCAAACTGTGACGTGTGACTAACAGATGCACGAAGCGATACACCCCTTCGTTACATCCTACTCATGGCTTTCAGAGGAACAGAAATTACTTGTGCTAGAAAGCCGTACATGTGTCTTAAAGAAATTTCCGTATCTACTAAAATATTAAGTTTGAAATAGTCAAGTGTTGAAGATTGAAATAGTCAAGTGTAATATCTTAATAGTCACGTAAAGTACCAGTTGGTTAAAAATCGTCTTGGTAATCATAGCATTTCATCGTTATTTTAATAGAATCTATGTAATTTATTCAGACTCGTTATGCTACAAACGAGAAGATTAATTAATGAACGATGAAACTCCAATGACTTTCTCTGCCGATCTGCGAATGAGTGGCTCACTGCTTACTTTCGAAGCACAATTAAAAAAAACATAAATTACTACACGCTAAATTATTATACGCTTAAAGAAAAAAAATAACGGTCATTTTTGTGTTACTTTGATTCATTTTGACAGCATAACTTCATGTTAATTATTTATTGTTCATATTAATCCTGATCTAAAGCTCGATCAAAATATTCTTTATATCTATTGAATTGCCTCTTCGTACTAACCAATTTTATTGCATCATTTAATTCAATAGATTGTCGAAGACTTGATTTAACATTACATTAGAACGTTTACCAGCGCCACATTAGAAGGGTTGAAGAATAAAAACAGAAAAACTGAACTAATTAAACCCAAAACCATGTGTTGATATTTGTTATTTCTTGATCCATTTAGCGCTATTTACACAAGGTAAGTGAATTACAGTTTACGTACAGATTCGAAGGATTGCATTAAACGTCGTTCCCGTGGGACATCGTATCACATTGTATCTTAGACGACGGTTGGCCCAGAAGCACTGGAAGTATGTCGATGGATCGTTGGTGTTGGGGAAGTTTCCCTGGGCTGGGCACGCGTACACACATTCACCGAAGGTTGTGCCAGCAATGAGTGCAAAGTTGGCTCGATTCGGACACTTGAACACGATCGGTGTCTGCCCGGTACCATCACAGAATCCATAGAAGCGCAAAGAGTTCCCGTAGCGAACATGCCCGAGGAAGTTGGCGGAACACTGGATGCGGGTGCAGCGTGCAAAGAGATTCTCCAGCGCACACAGCTCCAGTCCAGGATGGAATACGTATCCCGTGGGGCACGTGTATATGGAGGAGCTCTCACCGATGGCTAAACAGCCGTGATAAATACGACAATTGCTTGCATCTAGTATAATGAAGAGAAAAGGAAAAGTGTCCGTTTAGCATCGAAAAAAGGGGGCCGCCACCGGGAATACAAGTTGCCTCTAACCAGGAAGCTTCCCCACAGCTGAGCAGGATACTGGAACGTTTTGGTTTGGATCGCTACATACGTCCGGTATGGGGTCAGCGGAGCAGCGATCGGATGTGGTACCGAAGTTACAGTATGGCTGATCTGCCGGACATGTGACGGTAAGATCTTGCCCAGGAACGGTTCCCAGGCACACCCGAAGCGCAGTACACGAGGCACACACGAGTTGTTTCGTCCCATCACAAACACCCGTGATGGATGTTAGACGAAGGAGAGAGGAGCTGGTGTTTACCAATGTACCCGGCACCCCGACATCGAATTCTGGGTCTATTAGGACCGACGGTGTGGCACTTGTCTCTAGATTCGTTGCTAATTCAGCCTGGCAGCTCGCAAATGCCACCAACGCCGTTAACAGCACCGTCGGATATACCATTTTCATTGTCACTAGAAGCAATGATGCATGCATCTGTCCTTATAATGCCATTTGCCTCAGCTGCATTCAACATCCGTATCTCACGGTAATCTTCTTTTCATGGAACTATTAAACAGGTATAGTCTACTGTAATTATCATACCAGCGATTAGTGATATCACTTTGTTTGATTGTACCAGTAGTGTCTCGGTTATTGCCAAGATAAACAGTTCCCTTTACTTCGCCGCCAGCTGATAGCTTATCTTTTTCTCGAGCATATTGAATGCTATTTATTTGGTCAATGCATTGCTTCCAAGGTGCATTGGTGTGAGGAGAGATAACGGTAAGTCTGAGCTTAATCGGTGCAAAAAGGTTTGTTTATAAAGAAGGTTAGTGAAACAGATTTACACACTGTTTTATAAAAGCAGCACTATAATAAATGATTCTCATGAAACAGTTGCATGAATAATTGGAACTTATGGGTTTATCATATAAAACGTTTTCATGAAATCATATTTTTAATCGCTTACTCACCTATGGAAGAGATGTTGAATTCTCTGCGTAATGGTATATCATCGCTCAAAATAGAACAAGGGAATCCGCTATACTTTGAGAACAGTAAGATTGAATGACATTGTGAATCCAATTGAGCTTGTTTGAATAATTAATTACGAACGAAAGAAATTTGCATAATTTAAAAATAACAACAATTAACAAACAAACCAACAACACTCAACAAATAATCTATAAATTATGTTATCATAATCATCAATTTTTAATTAACATCGATTTTATTCATGTTTGTTCATCAACAGCCTCCTAGTTAAATCTATTGCGCTCTGACACAGTAACGCAATGTTTGATTAAATATAGTATTTTGTGGACAGTCAACTTCCCTATAGACAATTCGGCCGTTTAATACATAGCATTGGAAGTAACTACTGGGGTTGTTGCTATTGGCATAGTTGCCTTGTCCAGAGCACGTATAAACACACTCGCCAAAACGTGTGCTTCCTGAGAAAAAGCTAAACAACGCTTGATTCGGACACTTCAGCACACGGCTCGGAGGATTGGTACCGTCACAGATGACATAGTATTGGCGCGATGTACCATACAGCACATAGGTGGGCTCTCCGGCCGGACAGGTCACAGTAACACAGTTGGTTGTCGAAACCTCACGGATGCATCCGGCGGATGCGATATTAAAGACATATCCCGGTGCGCAGTTGTACACGCTCGACGCTTCCCCGACAGCCAAGCAAACGTGATAGTTGTTGCAATTGTTCGGATCTGCAATGCATACGGTTAACGTAAAGTTGATTACAGTAAGCTGTGCTGGTTAGGAATACAGAGTAGATTGCGACAACCTGGTAGAATGCCCGTAGAAGTGCAGGTAAAGGATGTGCTGACTGTTGACTGTAGGCAAACATCGGACGGAATTGGTCCGCATCGATCGCTGGAAGTACCTTCGACGCAGTACAACCCGGTTCCACAGTTTATGGTCTGGGCGATCTCGGTAGTACCGATACATGGCCGTCGGGAGGTACAAGTGTCACATATATACGTTTTAACACCATCACAATCCTGTTTAACAAATGCCCTAACAGTTACACTATTAGTGGCGGTCTGGCCAGATGGAGACGTGCTCAGCAAACCAATCACAGCACATAGTAACAGTATCGCTAACTGCATCGTGAATACTACAATGGAATATGCGTATCTGAGAGTTTAAGTAGCTGCTTCAACACTGCATCCGTAGTTTGGGGCAATGGAGATCACGTTCCAGTGCAAGATGCCTCTTTCTATCCAATAAGATAACCATCGTTATCAAGGTTCTCTAGTATCACGTTCAAATACTTGATTAAGATTGAGGACCAGCAGCCTGTGCTAGCCTGTATTACATTTATTTAACATTTTCTGTTTACAACGATCACGTGTCAGACTGTCATCGTTTTGCTTTTTGTTTAGATTGAATTTGAGGATTTGTTTATATGCTTTTCTAAATAAGGACAAGGGTCTTTGAGTGTTTCGACAGTTACAAAAAAAAAGAATAAAAAAAAAAGATGAATGCCAGTGTACTTCAGAATATAATCAAGCTAGAAATAAATCCAGATCCAAATCAGATGGAAAACTTTATGGAATTCTTTCGCGATTATTTAAACAGATAGAACATGCAACAGTTCTGAATGTCAGAAGGGGTTCATGTGTATTCATTTGTCTCTCCTACGATCAATTAGCTGAATATCTTAACATATTGCCATCCCTTTTTTAGTTGCTTTTAAATTAAATCGCTATCATCCGGGTGAAGTACCAAATTGCTACCGCGCTCCTGAAATAATCTTATCATGATCACGACACTTTTCTCCCTCTTCGTATGTTCCACATTTCTGGTTAATCGGTTTGGTAACATTTGAGTTTATTTAGGACACACACAGACAAACAGAAATACATTTCGATTTATAGAGTTCTTACATTTTTCTTACACCAAAGGCGTACCAAAGGGGCTTTTCAAAGGCGTTGACCAGCGCAGCATCAAAACCACTGGATTGAATATTTTAAATTAAAAAAAAATGTAATCTCTGTCTGAGTGATTTTTTGCAAACTCATCTCTGTTTTGTTGAAAAAAAGTAAGTAAAGATCGATATTTAAGCTAAATCGGTAAAAATATGATCACACGCTCTCAAAAATGGGAGAAATCTAAATTAAAGTAACTTTAGTGAACCTGGAGTATCGATGCATTGTATAAAAAGCTTTTGGCTACTCTGCTTGCTATGGAATGTATGTCTTGATTGCAATGTTTATGTACAATCTTTAAATCATTACAAACTACTTTTTTTAAATTTTAGTTTAGTTTATAGGTAGGAATACACGAAGCGTAAACTCTCGTATAAACTCAGAGTATAATGCCAAAAAGTTTACGCTTCGTGTGGCAGGCATAATCGCATAAAAGTTTATACCGAAACGTTAACTGCAATTACATTCGTGCACCTGCAATTACACTATGCTATTACATCAATGACATGTGGTTTTGGCCACAAAAAATATGAATCGACGAGATAAGTTGATTTATGAACATCTTTTTATACATTTTAAGATGTGTTTGCTGTATATTAGCGATTCTAGAACATTAAATTCTTCATAATGCTACGCTTCATGTTGGTGCCGAGTTTACGCTTGCTTTTACGCTCGGATTTACGCTCCGCGGGCCTATAATCTTTTTGACATAAGTATAATTTTTTTGGCATTACACTCTGAGTTTATACGAGAATTTACGCTTCATGTATCCGCAGCTTATGATCATCATGAATCATAAAAAAAATGTCTATCAAAATTAAATCGCAAAAATAATCTCCTTTTTGACCGGAAATATTATAAAACCGCTTTCATGGTCTTGCTGGCCACTTCCGAATCTCGGTGACATGCGTTATCTTTTTTTAATCGGTGAATTAGGGACGGAGCTGTATTAATGGTATGTGTTATCTAATCAGGCAAATATTTAAATCGTGTAAACCGTTGCCTCACGGTGTCCCCCAGGGCCATTTGTTTTTGGCGAAAAACGGTAGCCCTCAACCAAACGGTATATAAATGGTAGATCGCTGCGATGATACACTGTCTGTGACGTCCAGCAAACCAACATGAAGAGTTTGGGAGTTTTGGTTGCACTTTGTGCCTTTGTGGCAGTACAGGTAGGCTATACTCTAACAATAACATGATTCGTTAAAGTTGAACAACCACTAATATGTTTCGCAACCAATTTAGGGTTTTGCTCAAAATATTCCGATTGTGAAACCTAGTAAAAGAACTGTTGTCACGCCGCCAGTTGTGGATAGTGTGCAGTTTGATCCGAGTTTTTCGTGCGATCCTGAAAATCGTATCACCTGTGGAAGTTGTAGCAGCGTCATGGTAAGCGCCAAAAAATGCAGTTAATTAGACAGAAAAAGGGCATAAGAAATAATGTTTTGTTCTATTGAAACAGATTTGCAACTACGAAGGAAATAAAGTTGGTGGATATGATTGCTCATCAGTCGATCCTTCTCGACCGTATTGCATCGGTAATGGCATATGCTCCGGCACGCCGGCTGACGGCTGTAACGTAAAAAGTGATCTTTGTCCAACGGCCGATTATTTTTATCCAGGTACATATCTAGTTATAAGAGTTACCTTAGTGGTTGGAAGTGATGCTGGTTAATATTTCTGTCTTTTTAATGTGAATTTATTTTGCGAATCGTAGTTCCTTCAAACTGCAGCGAACTTGTGTACTGTGACGACAAGCAGACTGCAATCAAGATAAGCAGCCCATCTTCGACTGCTATTTTCAACTACGCCATACAGTCCTGGACTTTGCGCGTTGCTCCTTCAGACTGTTTCCAAATCAACTGTGAAGCCGCTGGCCAGCTTGACAAATGGTATGCCTACAAGCCTAGTCCACAGCTCAGTATTTACTGCAGTTCTCAAGGACCGATGACATTCGTGTGTGCAAACGAAGCGGATGTATTCAATGAAGCCAAGAAAACGTGTGAGTTTGCTTGCTCTAAGGAGGGTAACTTTCCATATCCGGGCGATTCCAGCCAATACTACTTTTGTCTTTCCGATGGAAAAGGAGGTGTAAGTAGCTTGTTCGCGAAAGGGCGTCTGAAATGTAGATAACTAAATTGATTGTCTTTTCAGTTTCAAAAGCTCGTTAATGCGTGTCTCTCTGGATTTACCTTCGATAGTGACGCTAAGAAATGTGTTAAGTCTACCCCTGCCCTGCCGGGAGCCTGATCAATTAATCAATTAATTATCCATCGATCAAAAATATGATGGTAAATAAAATTAAAAATATATTTTCTGGTTTGCCTTGGTTTTAGAACATAATACATCGACGTCACACATAACAATTGGAATAAATATAATGAATGCATAATATTTGATGGTGGTGGGTATTTGATAATGATAGAAAAACAGTAAATCCGAATTCCAATGAACCCACGAATTGGAAAGCAGCATGTCAAATGGTGCAATTGAGTTGTAGCGCACATGTTAATGAAACTCTTATCTTACTGCAACTGTATCTTTCTGTATGAGAACATTTGATACTATTGGAGCAGAGTCTGCAATAGTATATTTGGGTTTGTGGTTATCCAAACTTCCAAACTATAAAAAAAAGATGGTAAATAAAATTATATGATGGTAAATAAAATTACTAAAGATATAGTTTTATGTTCTAATCATTTGTTAACCATCGAGCATTAATCGGTTATTAATCAACAATTACTTTTTAAGGCTGAGGTCGTTGAATATACAGCCTCTTCTGTGAGCTATTGCCCTGAAAATGAATGTTCAGTACTGCTCGAACTTAATTCTGAAAAAAAGAGTGAAATGCTAAATTTTTCATTTGTATTCCAGAGAAAGTGTTTCTCTAATTGATTGTACATCGATATTGTGTACATCGATTACTTGCCCTTGGATGCGCATGAAACTTTGGTTCGGAACTTTATACGGTGCGAGGTACTGTTGCCAGAAACACATAAAATTACTTAGAAATTGCAAAAATTGTGCATTTTCCAATGTATGTGATCTAGACCACATGATAATGCGTATGTGATTTCACGACCTTTCAAACCGTAAGTAAAGTGAATCATTGATGCCGGATTCAGTAAATGCTTCGCGGGTACTCTTCCCGCCTGAGTAGAGCATCGTAGAAAAGATGTTGAGGCCGCTATCTGACCAACTGCCCATTGCCATTATCAAATTTGTGTGGCCTTCAGTGGACAATGACAGCAATAAACTGGACATTTACTTAAGAGTATTTCTCGTGAACTTAATAGACGTGAATGATAAGTATTATATCATATGGTTTACTTGAAGTCACTTATCGCATATTCTATTATCTCATAAGGTCATCATGGGGCTATCTCGACAAAGCATTTGTCATTTTTACGAATGAATTAAGGTAAAGTTTTGAAATGGCACATTTTTATGGTTTTATCTTATCCTTATCTTGAGCTCATCCGCAGTTAGCAAACACGCTGGTTCCAAACATATATTCGATGCCATTGTTAGCTTATAAATACTCGGGTACAGACTGTTCTACCGAGTAGTAGGTGGGCGAGGTTTAATAGTGCAATAGTAGCAAAGATGCGCGCCGCAATACTAGTGCTGGTGTTGGCAGCAGTGGTAGCAGCCAAGGTGAAATTAGAAGTGGAAGCAATTGGGCAATCGTTGTATTCGAAATGAGATGTTTTTGATTTTTTGTAGACAACTAGTGTGTCACTAGGGCTGGCAACGAGTAGAGCCCTTAGTGGCGCATGCCAAGAGAGACAGACTTGCAAGGACTGCAGCACCGTGAACATCTGTGGCTACGATAAAACGGTCTTAGCGGAATACCGATGTGCGGATCAGGATCCCAAAAAAATTTATTGCGTTGGAGCCGGTGAATGCTCGGATAAACCTAATCTGGATGAGGGATGCTTCCCGACAGACGATCGCTGTCCACTTGGTGCTCCCGGCTACTATCCTGGTTGGTTAATAGTGCCATGTTTTGTAATGAAGTATTCCACAACGATTACACTGATGGGTTTACGCATATTTCTTCCCAGATCCCCAGGATTGCACTCGTTACCTATACTGTGATGGTGGTGCCATCGGCTACGAAGAGGATTGTTTGGCCGCAAATAATGTGTACAATCATTCTTCGGCATCATGCTTTTTAAAAAAGAAATCATCCGATTGCTTTCAAGTGGATTGTAGCTCGTCCAAAAATAAGGATAAATGGTTCATCTACACACCCTTTCCCCAAATTTACTTCTTATGCTCGGCTGATGGTCGAGCGGTGACGTTCCAGTGTCCGAGAGAAGATGAGGTGTTTGATGTTACTCTCAAAAGGTGTACGTTCCAGTGTACATCTGCTGGCCGATTCGCTGATCCTAATGATGATAAAAGCTATTATGAATGTCTTTACACTAGCTCCACCAAGGTAAATATGACTCATACCTTTGAATCAGATTTCATGCAAGGCTCTAACTTTCCTACTGGTGGTGTTTTCTTTTTCTTTTCCTATACAGCTCGAGTTGTTCGAAAGGAAGTGTCCGAATTCTTTAATGAAGTTCTCTGATGTGAATAAAAAATGCGAAGAATAAAAACAAAAAAAATAGCTCGGATTCTTTGATGTCAAAGTATCCAATAAATAAATAATAACAATTGGATAAGAGAAAAGGCCATGGTAAACTTAACGATTATTCCAGAAATAAAATAAAATATGATCATCTTGAAATAATATGTTGCTTTTCTTTGGTCCTTTGATGTAATACCCTTCCTTCCTCTTCCTAGAAGCAGCGGAGTAGTTTCGGCTTGGTGAGTGAGCGAATGATTCAAGGTTGCTTCATTTATCGATTTGGTAGACATGAAGTTGCATTGGCTGGCAATTGTTATCTTATCAAGTTACCTAGGGAACTAACCAGAGTGACGTTAGACGTTTAGCAATCAATGCAAAATCTTGATGGTATAAAAGAAGAGCTGCTATTTATAGGAAGCGCAAAGGCGATTTTGGTGCGCCCAGGAGTGATCATGTGGCAAAAGGCAGCAATATTAGGCGTTATTGTATGCAGTGCCTACAGTGTAAGATGCATATAACGACGATGCTATTACAAAACTCATTCACGTTGGCTGGTTTTGCGATTCTTGTCTCAGATTTCCGTAGTTTTCTCCGTGGTTGTTCCTCGTGCACGTGCGGCCGGTGACAGGTGTGAGCCCGGTAAGCGACAAGCTTGTGCCGATTGCCGGACGGTGAACATTTGCAGCTACGATCAAACCGTACTGGTCAGCTACAAATGTCTAGATGTGGAACCGGACAAACCCTACTGCTCGGGTGATGGCATTTGTTCCGTAAAGAGTGACGATGAAAACAGTTGCGCCGTGGTCGCTGATGATCTTTGTCCATCGAAAACAGCAGGATTTTATCCAGGTGAACAACGGAATTGATAAGTATTCCTTCTCGTGAGGCTGAATCATGTAAGCGATTGATCGACTATCTATTGCGTCTAACAGATCCAACCAACTGCACGCAGTACATCTATTGTGATGACAAACAGGCAGCAACGCCACAGAGCTGCCTTGCGGCGAATAATGCGTACAATCAGTCCTCTTCATCCTGCTTCCTACGGCGAACGTTGGATCACTGTTATCAGGTGGATTGCAGTTTAGCACAAAATCGAAACAAATGGTTTGTCTATAAACCATATCCGCAGCTTTATTTCTTCTGCTCGAGCAGAGGCCTACCGGTTATGTTTGAATGTGAACGCGATAACGAGGTGTACGATGTTAAACTTCAGCGGTGTAAGTTCGAGTGTCAAGAAAGTGGTCGATTCCCACACCCAGATGATAGCAAACGGTACTACGAATGTGTCTACGTTACTCTACTGATGGTACGTACTGTCCGAATTGATTCAGTTTCACGTTATCAGTAGAATACATTTCCATTACTCATCTTCCAGCTTCAACTGTTCGAACAAACCTGCCCACTACAGCTAACATTCGATGAGCAAACGAAAAAATGTAAGGCATGATAGCATTTTCAATTAGAGGTTGAATGATTTCTTGCGAATGCGAGAAGTTTGCATATTCAATAAATGCAATTGATTTAAAACTGATTTCCTATGTTGTGTTTCCAACTTCCGTTTAATACGCCAATCATATCCGTTATGGATATTGGTCCAGTAAACAACCAAGCGGATTAGGCGTAAGTAAATAAACAAGCCAATTCGTGAAAACTATCAATTGTCGCAGCATGACTTGGGCGAGCGTGCTAAAGAACAGCTGCTGTTGATCGATGTGATTAGAAGCAATTCGGAGATCATGTATCAACAATCAGCATTTCACAACTGGGTCATGTCCGAATAACGGTAAAAACTGTCGCCGATCAAGGTAATACATAAAAAGAATTAGCAGCGTGCAGCGGTTTCCAATTCGATCGTTGATTCTCAATCGCAAAGGTCCACCTAGCCTTGCCAGAATGCTGCTGTTGCGGCCTCGATCGTCATTATTCTTTGTACTGGTAAGTGCGGCCGCGTTAAAATAGGTTCGCTGGAAAATATCTTTCAAACGTTTTCAATTCTCTAATCATCAAGGTCGTGCAAGCATCGCTGGTGTTATGCCAGGACATTTACGCAGATTATACAGAAGACAATGGATTTGATTACGGTTCCTCCGAAGCGAATGCCCTAGACGAATCCGTTCCGGCTGCCAGTACCTTCTGGTTCAACTCGGATGCTCAATTGTCCCCTCCATTCATTGACACTTCATTGACGCAAAATTGTACAAATACGAGCCGAATCGTTTGCACCGGTTGCCGCCGAGTGCGAATCTGCATACCCGGAATAAGTGATCCATCGATGTTACCGGAGCAGAATTGTCCACCGTCAACGTATTGCCATTCGCTTCCGTTTAACTTGGGTGGCGCCTGTCTCCCCACGGCCGATCTACAGTTTCCGGAGTGCAGAAACAGTGCCTCTAACAAAGCAAGTATTCTATGTACCGGTTTGGGAGTGTTTCCGGATCCTACCGATTGCCGTAGGTTCCACTACTGTACTGTTCAGGGCCAAAATTCGAAACCATTCCGTTGCCCGCGCGACTATGTGTACAACTCCTTGAAGAAGACTTGTAGTAGATCGACGACGTGTCGCACGATAACCTGTCGGCCGAATGCGCGGTCAATCTTTGTGCCATTCCCCCAGAACCCGGCTTTCTATGCGTATTGTAGCTACAATCGATTCGGCTTCCCACCGGTACTACGTAACATACTGATGTACAAGTGCGAATCCGGAGCAGAGTTCAATCCAGTGGCGAATGGATGCGTGTTCAAGTGTAAGCGTGAAGGATTCTTCGCTAAACCCAGCGATCCAACCAAGTATTATTGGTGTCGCAAGGTGCGTGGAAAGTTGCTGGGCTATGAACAAGTCTGCCCAGGACAAGGGACGGTATTCAACCCTAGACTAGGCATATGTGTACCACAACTAGCACCTACCTCTCCCGCTACCACTACAACAACTGTGATGGAAACAACTACGCCAACACCAACAACACCGCTGCCAACAACGCCGTTATCTACGGATTCGTCAACTACTATTACTACAACTACTACAACCCCGGCACCAACCGATTCGACAACTGCATTACTGTCATCCTCAACGGATGCACCATCTACGACTGGGCTAATGGCTGATATTCCAGTGAGCTTCCCTTCCTGGCCACGACTCCCTTCTCTATCTATCTCACAGCTGTTAAATGGATAATAATTGTGAAATCACAGATCATCTCAATGTCCGCTTATATGGTCACTTTTCGTGAAATTGATATCAATAAATAATTATTTATTACTAAACAGAATCATTCTTTTACGTAACTTCTTGGAGTTACACTATATGTTTTGTTGTTGTCTTTTTCCAGAAGCAGTAAGAAAGAAGTGAATGTTAATTTTCACGAACGCTGTAAGCTCCTGCAAATATATTTTGTAGTAAACTTTCGGATTTCTAAAATACAACGTATTTGACTTCACAATATCAAATATAGCCTTTATGATCAACTATAAAGAATTATAGGTAGATAAAAAAAATGTGTACACGGATTATCAAAGGACGGTTCTATCAATTCTATGATTTGATGCCTGTTACAAGTTTTCAATTCTTTATTTCATCGTACATCATCAAGCATAAAGAATAGGTTGCACACAAACTGAAGACCATCCCTAGCACCGTCGTAACAGCATGCGTTCAAGCAGTTTGCGCCATTCGAGTAGCACGCGCATTTCTTTCGGATTCACGCTTTAACGGCCAAAACCCCGTCATGTGACTCATTCTTGTGAATTATCAACAGCAAATAATTATCATCATAACGCATGTAGTTAAAATTAGCATAGTCGGCTTGGTGAACTGGAAAGTTGCAATTATCCAGCACCGAGCATCCTTTTTTCATTCCAATTCTTAGTCAGACGTCAGCAATACAAATAATGATTTCCTATCGATGAGAAAGGACACGGTGAAATATCAATATCCATTATTATTATTTTCAATCATTAATGAGTAGCAGAATCTTGGTCATAAGTGGCTCCTTAATCCGACGGTTTTAGTTACAATTACAGAAGAGAAAGTAGTAGAAACTAACGCATTAGGGGGGACTTCGGTATTTAATTTTTTTGTGTAAGATATTTTTAACATTTTTCTCTGAATGCTGATCTTATCAAAAATATTGTGTAAAATTTCTGAATTAGTCGGATTAAAATTGAAAAAGTTATAGATTTTTGAAAATCCGCGTTCACCATGCAGCACGCTACTTTGAAGAGCGTTTCCCAAAACCAACGATTTCAAAGTCGGTGCCCATCGTACTGTAAAAACTACTGGGCCGATCGTTTTGAAATGTTTTACACATAATCTGTACACTTTTTGCCAGGTAGCCCCGTCGAGATTTCATGAAAATTGTTGATACTTTTTTTTTTAATAACTATGTAAAGTTAGGTTCTTTTGACAGATTCGTAGAAAGCATCATTTTTTCAACTTCAAAAATCTGTCAAAAATCGAAA
>NC_064878.1:31526595-31539095 GCF_943734665.1 Anopheles aquasalis | reverse complement strand
ACGTAGAGGGACAGGGTGTGAAAATGAAAGAGTGACCAATAGAGGGCAGAACGAGGTAGAGAAAGAGAGAGAGAGAGAGAGAGAGAGAGAGAGAGAGAGAGAAAGAGATAGAGATTGGTGAATGTTATGGTTGTTGAAAAATAAATGGAATTTTTGGATTGAAAAACGTAAACTCCCTTGATCATTTTTTTTATAAAATTAAATGAGGTGAATGAGTCGTTTCATTAAATTTACCAGTATTGAATAAGATCCTTTTTAACATTTATCTAAAACGTTTAATCTATTCTAGCATTCTTACAGTATTCTTTACTATGACTAAGTACTTGGCCGCACTAGGTTCCTGAACATCTTTTGGAAACTCAATTTTGGTGAGTAAGCTCTATCCCTGTTCAAAACCAAGCGAACGGTTTGGTTTTCATAGCCAGGAGGAATAATGCTGTAATGAGACAGAAATTTCAAAAAGAAACGAGCCTAAATGCATAATATGTATGTGCTACAAATAAGTGCATAAAATGTAGGCATTAAAAATTGAGGCAATGCGAGATGAATGCGTGCCACGCGGCTGTAAAAAGATGTTGAGCATTGAAATGCAACCAGAAGAAAACAGAAGAAACACCTCTCTACAATGCCGTACGATGTTGGAGGTAAAAGCGATTCCCGCAGTCGAAGGTTTTCCTCCAAAAAGTTGCTCCACCAACGGTGTCAAACAGTCAGGGCCGGAAAAGACAGCCGCCTGGGAAATGGGCATGTGTTTCACTTCGTACAAGTCAGATGCTTCGCAAGAGCTTATCCTTACTGTACGGGCGAGGCTCGCCACTCCACGGTTCGTTCTGATGACGATGGTTTACGAGCGTGCCGTCGAGAGCCGTCAGGGAGTGTGGGTCGTAAACATTCCGAGAAACAGCAAGGAAGTCATAATCGGATATCGAATGTCATTTTTCAGTAATCAGTGCAGCGGGTCGGCAGGAAGTGGCCAGTGCCGCCGCAGTGACGCTTTAGCACCTTCGGCGGATAGCTGTTGGGCATGGGCTTTTTTTTCGGTTTGCTGCTTATTCCAATCCTCCCGGCGCAATCACATCATTTTTTTGGGGAACCAGGCCCACTCTCCTGGGCCGCAGACGAATGGTACCAGCAAGCGCGTCACTAGGTCTGACGGTTCTGGAATCGCCTTAATAAATTATAATAAGGCTAAAAGGTTTCGTTTACCAATTTTTCATTTCGGTGCTCGCGGTCGACGCCGCCACCGCCGCCAGGGAGTACGAGTACCTTCATTTAGTTTTCGGTCGGTTCTGTTCAGTGGTCTTGACCATGGGACCGTGCCGACAGACCGACCGGCGCACATACGTTCCTGTACGCGATCGTAAGGACCGGGCGTGCGAGGAACCCGAAGGAAGGTCTTTTGAAGTGTACCGCCCATGCTTTATTGGCTTCGGTATCATGTGATCCATTGTGTCGGGTTGACACTTGGGTACAATTTTGCGGTATTAGCTGCTGTAAACTCACACTCATTTATTAGGCCGGATTCTTTTATGAAAGGATTCTCAGCCTCATTTGTTCGGCTGAGTAGGAGGCCACAAATAGGTGTAATATCAGTCGGTGCGATCAATAGAACCTTTTTGGAATAGAGCCGACGAAGTCAACGGCAGTCCGAGGACGCACCAGACTTGCTGGATCCGGAGGCACTTCAGGTGCGCATTGACTTTTGATGGTCTTTTCTTGCTTCCGGAAGGCACTGCATGGTATGAGTGACAACGGAAGAGGATTAATTGTATGACAGTGATCGCGTTTGGTACATTTGACTTACTTACTGTTCGAATTTAGGACATAGTGGACCATTTGTGAACAATATTCTAATCAAAAAGTGGCAGATGAATAATAATTTGATTCACAAGACACTTAAATACTTTTTTGCAGTACATTGCAATTATGTCAGCTACTTAGCATAGTCACACTCTTTACATAGTTTAGCTGATTGTTTATAACACATTGTACTTTGTCCCTTAATAAAACAAGCATCATGAATGATGTGGCCTTTTTGGCATCACCAGCGAGTTTCTAGGTCCTTGAAAAAGAGTCGAAATGAAGGAGGCGTTACATGATCCGACAAAAAGCACCATCGGCGCGGAAATGGAACGTCATGTGGTAAATGGATTTACACCTAGGGACCAACACGAGACTAGGCGAGCTAAGGCCAGGCCACAGGAAATTGAAAAAACACCGCGATTCGGTCCAGGAGGAAGAACGGCATTACAAAGGACTAAGGCAAAGGCGAGAGGAAAGCATTCGATTGCATTAGTAACGGGAAAAAGCTTCTTCACCGCAGCTCGAAGCCGAGAGCGGGACGTTGTAATCCAGTGCCTGCAAGGATATAGCAGAGAAATTCTTCGACCCACGAAGTTCGAATGATTGAGGATATCTCAGTGCGGCAAAAATGCTTAGATCGTGCCGGCTCGTTTTAATGGGAGGATTCGATGAACTACGAATTAATGAATTAAACTTGGCTCCGGTTGATGAGAACCAAACGGCACTGTTAGCAAGTATCCTGTTAAAACTTCTCACACATGCACGGAATCTTTTAATCGCGTTCATAAAGTTACAAACATTCAAGAACCATCAGCTCTTCTATCACGGGACGATGGCCTCCCGAAACGAGAACTCATCGTGGTGAGAGTGTTGCGTGCGTTCTATTGTGAGTAGCGTTTGTAAGATGGGCTCGTGGTCCTTGGAGTACCGCTAGGTTTTTGGTCGATATTGCAGGTGCCCGGCGTGGCTATTGAAATCCTCTTCAAGATTAATGACCGAGCGCTTACTCATCGCATTGCTCGATAACCGAACGATCACACGGAACGCGGCCACGGAAGGCGGCGCGGACACTTCACAGCTCGAAGGCCGCGGTTCGTGATTAATTCACACACATCCAGCGTGAAACCAGCGGAGCCTAGTCAAGCTCCCGAAAAATGTGTACCAGCCCCGGTGATAGAACGACCTGTTCGTCTCTCCTGGCCGCCAGGACAGGACAGACCGGCATCTCAACATCAAAAAGGCAACATGTAGGCCTTTTGCCGTCCTCGACGCTTTTTCTCCCTTTTCTCAGACCGCATTCTCAGCTCCTATTCTCCTCTAAATGACAAGTAATTTGTTCGCCCGAGAGTGGGAACGGCATGGCCAACACACCGCCCTAAGGTCGCCCTAAGTCATGTGGCCCGGTCTTTCGGTCTTTCGGAACCGAACACAAGCCAGTGGCACCACAATCACTGGGCGCTTTGCCACTGGGCCACGGCCAACCGAAATCCGGAACATGAAACGAAAAACCGCACCGTACCGTGCGTGCGGCCACACCGGCATGATGGCCAGAAAATGGATCGCCTTTATGATGTTTGACTTTCACGCATCCTTGGGCCCGGGGGTGATGCTGGAAACACTCTAGGGACACATGAAGCCCTTGCGCTACTGCAAGAGAGCGTACTCTTTGGATTGCCCTGTTAGCCAGTGGCCAATGTTGCTGTTTTTGTTTGTTGCAAGGAGTGATCCAAATTTGCGGTAAATAGAAAGAAAAAATCGAACAAAGACGGTACGGATCATCCGCCGAAGTAGGATAACAACCCGGGGCAACCGATGCCATGAGTCACCATGGGAACGGAAAGGATGTGGGAACAATTGCAATTGTTTGAAGATTCCTTCGGTTTCGGCTACCTGTTCGGATGGAGCTCCATGCACTTGACATCGTTTTCTTTTGTTGCAACAAGCATCGTTAGTGGATTTCAATCCAGCGATGGTGAGTGTTACGATCTATGGCGTTGTTTAACTATTTTTGTTATTTTACAGTAAAAAAAACATCAAAATACATGAAATAGTCAGGGGCTTTCCAACCCTCGTCTTCATGTGTGTTCCAAGTGTCTGCACCACGTGTCGGGACGATCGACGGCGGTGTAAAATGTATCCTTTCCTTTCCGCTAGATATGGTTCCGCACAACTTGGTGAACCACAAGCCAAACTGCTCGCTTGTCGCCGTGCCGTCTCAGGTTACTGTCAGCGATGCCTGCGCATCTGATCCTGGGATTCGGTTTTAACGCGTTACGCTCGGTGGTTTGGTGGTCTACCGCTGTTGCGTCGCGCATTCGGACGAACCTCGTGTCAGGTCGCACCCGAAACCGTCGCTGGCTGCCCATCGGTTTCCCTGGTGGCGATACGATGGCGGCAACACATCAAAGACTTCACACATTGCCGCCGGTCCAGGGAAATTGGGAAATGATGTTGTACGACAACCTTTTAATTGTTGTCACCCTTCCCGGGTGGCTTTTGAGGAGCGAGAGTGAGAATGCCAGAATGGTTCAACGTCGGTGGCACCAGAGTAGAGCAGCGAAGAGAAGAGGCCGAGCCCCGTTGAATCCGGGGGGAAAAGGTAGAATGGAATCCCACAAATCATCGCTTGAAAGCGGAAACCAGGCCGTAGGCTCTTCATCCCACCGTCTATTGGAGCGTTTGAGACGATGAAGAAGAAGCGAGGAATGTAGGCAGCATCGAAACACCGAAAGACTAGACTGAAACGCTGGGACAACGACAGTGGCCACCATTTTCTTGTTTGACGTCTCTCGCACATCGAGATTCGATTGTTGGAAAGGAAGGGTCTGCTCTACTTTTTGTCTACAATGGCCTCAACGAACAGTGTCCTCTAGGTGGACAATGGGCAGTGTTTGTCAGCAAAGATTGCTACCGAAAGTCGGCAAAGATCAAACTTAAAACTTAAATTGATTGATGCGGATAGTAATGGAGCAAATGCGCGGGCGATCGCAAATGTGATCGTTATGACTATTTACGCCGATGTCGAAATCGATAGACATGCAAATGTTTCGCCCCAAAGAACATGTTCGAACATACTGAAACTCCCCAGCTACGTTTTGATTCGAGGCTGATATTGAAAATTGAGATTTCTTTGTGTTGGTCAGCAACTAGTGAGACGATTTTTATCATTTTTTATGTAATGAATAATGCAAATATTTGTATTTAAAAACAAATCATAAGCTGTTAACTCACCAATTCCATATGCAAGAACTTATTTGATGTTACCCTCATCAGGGGGCATTCACTAATCCTACACCAATTAGGATTCATTCCTACATACAAATAGTTTCATATGCATTACTTCTTTACTCCTGCATCTCCTCCTTTATCATTTATACATATTTTATTACAATTAATCTTCTCATTTATAGTATAGAATTTTTATAAACACAACATCCTAAATTTTCATTTGTACTGATAGAGGCGTAACTATTTCCGTCTCTTTTCTATTGTTGTGCCCCTAAGTGCCTTATGGATCAATTTTAATATCTCTGATACATATAGATCTACAAAACAAAGATAAACTTTTGATAAACTATGTTTTTGGCAGTGATATGTGCCAACGTTTGAATGGGCTACGCCAAGAAATGGGAGGAAAGAATATCCTATTAAAGAAGAATGTCAGCAGTTAAAAAGAGGAATCAAACACACTTGCAACATGTTTGCAAACATTCTATTGTTGGTAAAATATGGTATGTATTGAGTAGTAGTGCACTAACCCACTCTGCAGGAAGAAGCAGATGGTTCGTTATTCTATTGCAAATAACTCTCTGGAAACATTCAACTGACCTTGACTCACGTGCCTCGAACCTTGTGCCCGTGACGACCAGGGACCATCTCCTGCGATGGTTATGGTGTAACAAGGATTGTTCCATCCGGGCTCGCAGGTGGCTCTACTATGGACTTTGTCACGGTGTTTATAGCCGCAGCTTCCGCCTGCACCTTTGACCACGCCATTTCCGGACATCCCGTTGACCTTAGCAGCGTTAGCTTAAAACATCCGGTACGAAGAAAAGGCAGCGCTTTTTGTTTTGCCGGCCACAACAGTTGATGCTTCTACCTCCTGCAAACAACTCAGATCGATTTGTCCTTATGCAAAATGAATATCGACCACCCGATCCCCCTTGGTCGAGGCAAATGGTTTGCACCGTTTTGCTCGTCTACGGTTGTCGGCATCGAAAGTGCACTGCAGGGATGCAGAGTACGGAACAAAGCGCTATGGTCACTACAGGGCACATGCTGCATAAATTTCATGCATCAACTGTTTGGTGTGTTACTGGTGCAGCAAAGGTGACTCGCCCGACACAACATACTGGTGGACTCCTAGGCGCATAGACAGTTTCTCTATTGTGCAGCAACCCTTCACATGGATGGATCTTCCGTGCTCCGTGTATATGCTGCCGCTCTAGAGCCAGGTGGACAATGGTTCAGTTTGCAAAAGTAGTCACAACAATTACTCAACACTGCCGGCTTCCAATTGTTCTCCTCTAGTCCGGAGGATGCGGTAATGTTTTGAAGGATTTTGCGGCAATGGCCCATTTTCATCAATGAATTTGAAAACCAATGGCCAGATGGTTTGGAAATCTATCAGTAGCTTAAAGCATTTTCAATCAATTCTATTGATTGTTGAAATCGAGCAAGCTTTTCCTATTTTCGGGAACATCTTTCCACATTTAGGTCCCACTTTATGTGGTATTTTCTAAATGGCTCATTGAAGTTGTTTTATGTGGAGAAACCAATCAACTTGCTTTTTTTTATCTAAAAGTCATATCGAACTACAGTTTTTCAGGAAAATTTAGTTATATTTTGGGAAAGTTATTTGTTCAAAACATCATCCGATGCATCAAATTTAGAATTGCGAGTAAAATGTACTTTTTTCGGTATCAATCTTAGTCGGGTGATGGTTCATACAAATTGATATTCGTTAAATAGATAATTTTGTTGATTTTCCAATTGTTACATTTTTGGCAGCGTTTTGAAGTTGGAAAAGGTGTTATATTAACGAATTTGCCTAAAAATACAAGCTTCACATAATTGTTTTAAAAGAGGATCTCTAATTTTTATGAAAATTCCATTGGGCAACCAGGAAAATAGTTTACAGATTATGTGGTTAACATTTCAAATCGATCGCTCCAGTATATTTTATGCTACGATGAGCACTGACATTCAAAACATTGATTTCCCGAACACGCTCTTAAGTAGCGAGGTGCATTGAGTCGTGTATGAAGCGTTAATTTTTGTCGTAAAGATTTTTGTCAGTTTTGTTTTGATTGATCCAAAAAAGTTACACAAAGTTTTTGAATGAGTCAGTACTCTCAAAAATGTTAAAAATCAATGTAAAAAAACCTTAACCATCAAGATTAACTCAGATGCATGTTTGAAAGGGATCACGGCTTGTGTTTCTTATAAGCTAAATTTTTTTGTTTGACTTGTTCGGGGTTGATGCTCACCGATTTAAAAGCAGTGATTTATTTTATATCTATTCTGGAAGGCACATTTATAGAATAATGCATTGCTGCCTGGTTGTTGATATTCTCTGAAAGTTATCCTATCGGATGCGTATCAAATAGTCTCTGCATTACGATGTGCGAAAACTCAATTTGGCTTCAAGTTACGTTCTAAGATTCACGTGTTTACAGCAAGGCAACGAGTGATTTGTGCCTTCATGCGCCATCCATGGATGCTGACATTGGAAACGACAAACGTGGCTGCCAAGCCAAGCTCGTTCGTTCGTTCGTCCGTTCGTTCACGTACTCAGAGGACAGGAAAAAAGAGGAGAAAAAAAAACAAACTGATATCCGTGCCGCTTGGAACCGAACCGGGTGATTGGGCAACTGATCTTTAATGCCTATGTACTGCCGGAGAAGCGGCTGATTTGCCACAAGGCCACGCGGCGCGGACGTGGTGTGGAAGTTCGCGAAATGTCATCTCGCATATGACGCGGCTTTCATCGTTTCATCGTTTGCCCTGCCGCTTGCCACGCCACACCACGCCAAGCCACGCCACGAGACAGCATTTTCATCGTCAGCGCGTCGCCAGCCAGCCATCCAGTCAGCGGAACTAGTTTTGTGGTTCAGCGGATTATCCGTTGTCTGGTGCAGCCGGTACCTCATGTTTAAATGAAGTCATTTAGCGGGCAACCTATTGCTGACACTGACGATGTCACTTTTTGAGCCGAGTAATGTGCACCGGGTTCGTTAGAGGCTGTGACAGCCGCACCATCCACGTGAAAGAGGAAAAGGCAAACACCGTGCTCGTCAATAAAAAAAAAGGCCGTCACCATGCCGTTAGCCAGCTTTTATTGCGACACTGATTATATCAGCCAAGTCGCTAGGTCGGCTTAGTGACTTTCGTCTTTCGTGCCGGAAGCTCGATGTTCTGTTACAGTAAAGCATATACTACTTACCACCCAAAATTCCGTGTATGCTGTAGTCTTTTCGGCCGTCGTCATCTTTGCGTCCTCCTTCAATGCCACCACCGCGCAGCAGCCGGCTGATCGATGACACGCTAGGTGGATCCGTGACACCCTCCTGAAAGCATCGGAACCAACAAGACAATCAAACGGATATCAATAGGGCTATAGATCGTGTGTTGGTTGTGTTTGAGGAAGAAAAAACAATGAAACAAATGGAGAATGGAAAGCACTCGCAGCAAGCAACCATCGTTTGCCAATCCATTTGCCACGTTCTATTTGATTCTCATTAAACGGTTTGGCTCTCGCTCTCTCGCGCTCTTCCTTCCTCAAACACCGACTTCATTCTTCCATTTCTAGTCGGAAGTTACATCTGTCTGTCCGCTGCCGTTGTTCTTGTCACATATTTTTGTAACCAGTCGCTCGTCTATCTTTTTTACGCTTTGACGCCGTTCGTCTTCGTTCAACTTTTCCTTCTTTTTTATGGAACCTTTATTTTCTCTCCCAAAAGAATCGCGCCAGGCAGGAGGGTTTGAAACCAACAACAACACAAGCTCGTAAATTTGTAGGTGCTAAACCTTTTCACAGCTTCTAATTAAATTTTCCCACTTCTATTACTCCCGGGGCGAGCTGCGCGAGCTGCACAGTTTCGGAGGACGCGCTGGTTTGTTGATTCTGTTTTGTGCCTTTTGTGCCAATGATGACCGGTTTTATGAGTTTTGTTTGCTCTGCCTATTCATATCTCATTTCCATTGACTAACCATCGACCGTTTGCGGACGGTACCAATAGCACTCGGTCGCTGTCTTCGTTCTTCATTTCTTGAGGTCAGCTTCATTTCTGAAGCTATGAAAGAGCTGCATGCATTCTATACATTGCCCGCCCAAAAATGCGCTTTTCCTGAGAGTGCCGGAAGTCTAGCGCGAAGTTTTTGAGGCTAGTTGAGTGTTATTCGGTGGTGAAGGAATGCTGGCCTGCTTCAAACATTTTGAAACAAGACCCAAAATATCGAATTCCTGTCAGTAAATTCGTCTTTCTAGCACCAATACTGGAATGTAGTTCGTGGTGGCAACAGAAAACCTTTTTGGTGTTGATTGTTCTCCAAACATTTCACCATTCGTCCAGCAACGATTTGACTTCGACGCAAATGTCCTGAAGAAGTCGTCCATGGTCAAGAAAAAAAGGGCTAACTGAATCAATTCTGTCCTGAAGCACCTGTCACGGGCATGCGTGTTAGTTGCCTGCTCGCCCTTGACTTGCTTTAGTTCTCTTCATTTTTCAATTAAATTTCTCACAGTCACGTTGATGACCGTCATCACGTCTGCTCGTGATCGCGTCAAGTTGGCAGCTCCCTCTGCCGCCCTCCTCTGACCGGCCCGTTGGCCGTGGTGGGCCGAAAAATTTAAATCAAATTTTAAAGAAATTGACCGACACTTTCGTGGTCTCCCGCTGTGGTCTCGTGGCTTCTTCAAAAAGGATGACCGCGAAGACTCGTGCCCTCGTGTGCTTTCATCCTTCCGCCTTGCTTGGCCGTTCGTTAATTAAATGATGATCATGATAACACCTCCATCTGGGAGCACCGGAGGAGCGTTGCATCGGATGGTGAATGGTTCACGGGCGAGAAAAGCAATCAGGCAGCGGTTTTCCGAGATGAAAATGAAAATGGTGGCAAACATTAGACAGCTTGCTCGATGCCGGGGATGCTGGGGTGCCAATGCCGAGACAGCGAAAATAAAGAATCAAATGAAGGGAGAAGAAAGGCGTTCGGACGTTTTCATCGGCGGTACCTTTTGTTTTTCTTTTTGGGTGCAAGAAATGTTAGATTTTTTCAGCCCGATGATTGATGAAATCAACAGGTTGAGGCAGCCGCGTGTTTGTGAGAACAATGGCCAAGGATAAGCTGTCGCTCTCAGGTGAACAATCCTGGAACACAATCTGCTAGCCATATCAATCCAGCAGATGTTCTAAAAGTTAGCCCGACACAGAATATTGTAACAGATTTCATCGAATAACCATCAAACGTCCATTTGTTAGTTGAGTGCAATATTTTTTTTATAAAAACAGAATAGGAAAAAACATCAAAAACGATTTTGACGTATATTTGAAACATTTTTAAAAAGTTTTGAAATTACATGTGTAAAAATCCGATAAACAAGCAAAAGTAAAGCAGAACAAATAATTTCTCTTTTGACAGTTTTCGAGCACTATACAATCAATATTAAAACACCAATGTCGACGCCATCGCTCTAGACAAAACAAAGTAAAGTTGAAAAGAGTTCGTCAATTATCTGAACAATGATGAAGGCGCTTTGCTAAAGACCTAATAACACGTTATGCCGTTTTCGTTGTGGAAAGGATAATTACTTAATATCGACGTGTGTGCGTCATCTGCAAACGAATAGCGTAGGCGAGCACGAGACAGCTTAAGGTTTTGTGCAGCCAAAGGTAACTTTTTCGATGCATGATGGCTATTAAGAAGTCAGATAGGGATGGATTTAAAGAATAGAAGAATCGTCTGTCAAGCTTTGATAATGCAAGCAGTTATTTAAAAAAAACTTAATCAGGAATGGAATGCTCAACACTTATTTAAATTTATCTAAAATCTTTAAGTCTCCACTCAGATTGTTTTCCGTATCAGTTATAACAACATATTGTTTTACTAAAACCGTTATAGTTTCTTTTGAAAATAAAAGCTACAATTAAAATGTTTAAAATTTAGGCTTAAAGAAAAGCAATAGTCATTCCTTTGTATCGAGAAATTTTTTTTCCAAAATGTTGTTGTTGTTTTTAATGTCTCCAAAAAGGTTTCATCAAGTCGCACTACCGGCTGAAGACGTTTGTTTGGAAGAATAGAGTGCAAGAAGCCGGTAATCCTGGTAAAAGATTCCGCCCTCATGTAGAGCTCACGACACAGATTCTGATTGACAATATGATGCGCGGTTATTTCAACGATTATCATCTGAGCCACCTCACGGGACAGGCCGACCTTCACTCCGTTCTTTCCGTTAACCATTCTACCAGCTCGTCGTTGTCCGTCCGCCGTGATGTGGAGAACAGCATCCACGCGCGGAACAGTATAGACCCGTCAGTTTGATTTGTTTGATGTTCCCCGCTTAAGTGACACCCTGCGACAGCTATGACATGCGTTGTTTTAATAAATCGCTCCGCATCTCGATGCAGTAACATCGCAAGTGGCTGTCATTTGGAGTAAATATAATAATTCACGTTCCCTGGTGCTTCAACTTCAAACTTCATCGACAACCCGGATCGGGGGGGGGAGAGTAGTTATTCCCGAGGGCAAATTACGACGTCAAGCAACCACCAGACGCTGACAGCCAATCGAGCGTGGCGTCCGTCTTCAGCCGTGCGATCAGTGAACGATCAGCAATTGGAGCAGAAATCCGATCGGACACTCGCCCCATGTGTTCAGTGGCTGCAATTTCGATGGCCATTTGATTTGCTTCATTTGCGTTTGCTCTTCGACTGCTAGTAAACAATGTGAGGAACATTTACCTGCCGGTAGCCGACATCAGGCCCCAGTTGACCAGGATGTCTATTGTCGCAATGCTCGTCCGGGCCAGCGCTCTAGAATGGTAGAAGAAGCAAAAAGGAGAAAGTTCTATTCCACGATCTCTGTCTCTTTGTGTGTAGTGTGTATGTGTGTGTTTGGGATTGTGTTTTCTACAGAAATTTGTGGCTGCGATGCTGTTCTTTCCCCCCCCCTTCCACCCCCCCCTGTCTCATTTAAACATTCCTTTCCCTGTGACTGACCGACACACGCCGCTCCTCAATGTCATCTCTTGCCCCTTTTGCTAGCCGCGAGATTGACGTGACAGCTTTTGGAAAAAATACGAATCTGGCCGCCCGCCTTTCAGACATGATATCCGAAGGGCTTCTGGGCAGAGCAGAGCAGCATTCTCGTCGCAATTCTTGTGTCACTTTATCCATCCATCCATCCAGTTTCTCGCTCTCCTTCCCCCCCCCCCCTCGGGACGCCTGTCTACTGTGTCCTGTTGACGGTTTCATATCTATCGCCTCTTGGTTGATAGAAAACAAATTTCCTTAATCGGATCATCGCGGTGTAATTTCTCGCGTCCAGCACTCGTTCCACGGGCTAATCTTCCGATGAGTCGCGATAAAATTCAGCAGACCCCAGGGCAGACCAGAAGGGCCCCCCCCCCTTGATCGAGAAGATTATGAAACCGATCGGCAGCCGGATTGGAGGACCCATTCCATTCATGGATGGCA
>NC_064878.1:31516595-31521595 GCF_943734665.1 Anopheles aquasalis | reverse complement strand
GCTTTTGGGTATTGGTGGCCTAGCCATGGGTCGTGGTGGTAAAACAATGGCCGTGAAGGTGTTGGCTTGCAAGTGGTCTGTTTTCTTTTCTTTAATCATTTACAGTCGGGATGACAACCTAAGAACCTTACATTTTGGACTGATACTTAATTGTACTACAAGAACTAAGCCAGGGATAGACAAAGCGTGAACACTATTATAAATTCAGAGTGTAATGCCAAAAATATTATGCTTATGTCAGAAAGATTACAGGGCCGTGGAGCGTAAAACCGAATGTAAAAGCAAGTATAAACCTAGCACCAACATGAAGCGTAGCGATATGAAGAGTTGAATGTTCTACAATCGCTAATATACAGCAACAGCATCTTAAAATATTTAAAAAGATGTTCAGAAATCAGCTTATATCGTCGATTTATGTTTTTGTGGCTAAAAACACATGAAATTGAATGTAATTGCATCATGTAATTGCAGTTGCACGAATGTAATTGCATTTGACGTTACGGTATAAACTTTTATGCGATTATGCCTGCCATAACAAGCGTAAACTTTTTGGCATTACATGCTGAGTTTACGCTAGAGATTACGCTTCGCGTATCCCTGGCTCTAGACTTCGATGATTGGAAAAACTTTTTATACTTATGCACAAGTTCTTATAATTGACCATATGAGGAATGCAACGAACATGAAATGAGGAATGAAAATTATATGAATCTTTTGAAAAGAAGTATAGAAGCCCATTCAATGGAATAGTCCTAAGACAGTACTTTTTTCCAAAACAAAAAATGACTGAAAATGAATAAAAAAAAGGGGAAAATACATTCAAGAGGTTTCTTCTAGATGCAAAAATGCATGCTTAATGCATTCGATTGTATTTAAGGCAATCAATGCAGTTCAAGTTCACTTGATGGATGTTTAATATGCATTAGAGTTACATTGGAAAGAGAACAAACGTAACACAATATGAAGGGGATACTACAAAAGCGTTAAGATTCTGAATCTGTTTTATTTTTTGGAGCAATACTTTACTATTTCAGAAGAAATTGATTCTCATAACTCCAATTGGAGAGTACATGCTATTTCTCGATAAGACAACGTATCGCAAATCGGAACTGGAATTGGTAATAACTTTGCATTAAAAATGAAAGAAGTAAATTAAAACCATAAATTAATACCATAACTGTGTTTTAAACAGTATTTAAAATGAAACTTTTAACCTGTACCACAAGTATCAGTATTAAATAATCACTTCATTCAGAAGTTTCGAACATTTCCAGGGCTGTTCCGGCAATACCGCATTGCCGAGACTAGTGATTAAGATAATCTAAATTCTTCTTACCTTGGAACGGATATCCACTGAACAGTGGCCGCATGTTCAGCGAATTTGCACCCGACATATCCATCTTGACCCTCGGTGTTATGTGTTTCTTCCCTGCGCAACAATTGCTTGATGATGAGTTCAGCGCACGGTTAATTTCTCAATTTCTTCACCTTCAGCACAAACTTTTTCGTACCCGTACCCGACGGCAAATGTCTGGCAGTGTCGATGTCGGCAGGATAAGCCAACTCCGGCGTTTTATGATGGTGGTTTCCTCGTCGTGATCTCTTCTTTCGCGTACCGCGTGATCGCCTAAACTCACTTTGAACTGCGTGTGAATGTGTTATTATCGACCGGCATTGATCACTATTATTTTAAATTGCACGCCTGGATCGCCACTTGCCCGATCGCACAACTCGTAAGGTAGGTGGTCAGCGTTGTCACCAAAAAAGGGGACGAACCGAAGGCGAAGCCAGGCGCAGAACGCAGCTCACCCGCGTGTTATCGTCGAATTTTACGTTTTCTTCCCCGCAAGTTCTCGGCGTTCGGCGATGAAATTAAATTAATTAACACAAACAACAAAATTGCCTCCCTTCTCTTCTCCTTCTCCTCCTCAGCACACATGGACACTATTATTAGGCAGAGCACTCGACACTGGACGCCTCGACTTGCTGCTACTACTGTGGGTGTTCGGTGTTTCGGATTGCACATTGATCTCCTTGTCAGTAGTGCTAATGATGGGTCTCAGCCGGACGACAGATGATGATCATGATGCTGCTGCTGCTGCTGCTGATGATGATGATGATGATGATAAGGCTAATAATATTAATAACTTCACTCGTTCAGGAAGCGTCACTACTGGCTACACAAAGGTAAGTGAGAGATCTAGAGAACTTTTGTGCCACACAGGGGGTGGTGCGTGGAGGAACTTTTCCATTTTCACTATCGCCAGCGGTAGAGCGATAAGGTTCACTAGTAAACAGATTTTTTTTTTCAGATCTCCCGTTGGATCCACCACGCGATCACGAACCGTCGGGAGTTGGGGATTGCAGGCACGTTCGCTGCCGTGAGACGAACCCCGCGCGTTAAGCTCTTTCGCGGCCAAAAGCCAAGCGGCGGTTAGTCGGCGCACTCGGCGCCGTGGTGTGTAGTATGTGCTGCGCGAGAAGAGAGCTTCACCTGGGGGGCTTCACTTCAAGATGACCGACGCCGTCCGAGTAGACCGAGTTGAGCCGACGGACCGATCGCGACCGCCTGCCGAAACTCTTCCCTGGCAACTGGCTGGCCGGCCGTGGCGGGCAGGAAAACAAAACCGTAGTGGCCGACGACGACAGGAGCAGGCGACGGCGGCTGCGATTCCACGCCACGAAAGCCACGATTTCTACTCACACACCCGTGAATGGCCTGTGTGTGCGCGTGTGTGGGGTGCTGTTTGATCGATCGAAGGGAGGGAGTTGCTTTGCGCTGGATTGCTCCCACCCCTTCTAGGAACACCCTCCGTGGGTTCGATGAAACAGGATCATCGGAGACTATCGTGCCGTTCCTTTTCTTCTGCCACGAAAGCGAACGGCGAATGGGTCCCACCAATGCACGCGCGGCGGTAGGTCTCGGTCTCGCCGTCATTTCGTGTGCCGTACCGGAGTCGGGAACGGAGTCGGAGCTGGGACCGGCGAGGGGGGTTCGCAGCTTCATTCTATTGTTCCGCTAACTTTGGCTTTTGGGGTGGAAAACGCTACCCTTGCATCACACGGGAGGGGGAAAACTGATCACTGCTTAGGCGCTAGGAGCAACTGTTTTCCCTCGATGCGTTTACACCTCGTTTCCGTATTTGATCGTTTGCGTTTGACGACGCCATCGACGGGCATCCGGAGCGACCGTCCACCGGCGATGATAGGTACAGCCGGAAACCCCTCGTGATGGCGATGAAACGCACACCCGGCCACCGACAACCCTCCTTAGGGTCGGAAAATGTTTTGGGTTTGCTCTCGTCACACCGTGCACCGTGGAAAACCGAAAACCGAACACAACACAAGTCGGGGCCACCGTGCCGAGTCGCCATATCCAGGAATGACAAGGAAAGAGGCTTCGGAACTACTTTACAGATTTGTTCTTCAACGAAGAAAAAATGGCGAAATTGGTTTGCCACATTAGAGGTGAGAAAACAGAAAATGCAATTCAGTTGCAATAAGTTTGATAAAACACAATTCAGTTTTTCCAATAAAAACAACGAAAATTTCCGCGAGGAATTGTTTCATTACACTATGTAGAATTAAAGAATTACCTTTCTTTAATGTTGTGTATAAGATCATGTATCCAAACAACATTAAAAGTGCTTTTTAGAAACAAATTAGGCAACAACAAAGCAATCGAACTTAATCAATTGCAACTAATACTCATGATGGTTATTTATGCACAATAAACGCTGAATAAAAATACATTCTAGACAGAATAAAAGTGGAGTGGAAGTGGTTTTATCATCATCATTAAACTGTATTACAATTGATCAAATATTTTGTAAAAGTCTTTGAAAATGGTATTTTGTTAATTTTTTTAAAGGCCATTAATTGATTGTTACCCTTAATGTACTTATGGGGGGGCTGCGCTATTTAATTTTGTTTTGTGACACATAGTTTCAACATTTTTCCCTGAATGCTGATCCTTACAAGAACACTGTGTAAATTTTTTGAATCAATCGTAAGAAAACTGATAAAGGTACAGATTTTTTAAATCCGCGTTTCATACAAGGATTCATGCAGCTCGCTACTTTGAATAGCGTTTCACAAAATTAATGGTTTTCAAAGTATATGCCCATCGCGTCGTAAAAACTACTAGACGGATTGATTTGAAATTTTTAGCACATAATCTGTACACTTTTTGCCAGGTAGCCCCGTTGAGTTTTTATAAAAATTGTTCATACTTTTTTTTAAAATAATTATGTAATACTAGTTTTTTTTCAAAATCTAAAAAAGCAACACTTTTTCAAAATAAAAAATCTGCCTAAAATCGAAAAAGGGGAAATTTAACTTGATGGGTCTACCTGGATAAACTTTTAATCTGTCACACGAACATATATTTTTCTGATACGATGCGCACCGGAGAAAGTATCTTTTCGAAGACACGACTTCCTAAATTTGATGCCATGCTTAAAATGTTTATAAATTTTCCCCAAAATGGAACTAAATATTCTTCGAACGTTGTAGTTTAATATGCCATTTATTTGAAAACATAAAGTTGAATGGTTGCATCAAAAATTAACCTTTTCCCAACCAGAAATAACCGAAGCCCCCTTAATGTTCGATAGTACAAAATGTTATTTAAATGTATCAATAATCTATGGCATACGAAGTAGAAGATATTACGATCAAATTGATCAATGTAGAGGGATACATGAAGTTCTATAATTTCCTTAGTAATTTGATGGTAAATTAAAACATAGCGGTTAAAAGTATTAACATCAATTTGATTAGGCAGTATATTATCGATAAGATTTAGTTTTCTTTCCGCTGTTTTGTTTACTAAAGAAGATCAAGCAATATCATGCTACTGTCACATTTCTTTTCGTAAAGCTTAATCACGTAAATCTTAATCAATAAGTTAACGAACTACAGAAAGAATTTCAGCTTTAGCTCATAGCATTTTGCTTATTCGTTTTACAAAAATAAAATGAAGGGGTGCAACGACGAAG
>NC_064878.1:31496595-31511595 GCF_943734665.1 Anopheles aquasalis | reverse complement strand
TATGTAAGTAGCCAAGGTTGAGCATAAACGAAGAGAGCAACAGATTCCAGCTACCGGATTACCCGCCAGACAATGATGCGCTGTGCTGAGATGGTTGGTGGAAAGATGGTGGAGAAAACAGACAACGGACGAATGGACGGATATATCGATGGGCTGGTGTTGATCGATGCTAACAGCAACATGTAAAGGTAAAATCGAATCGATCAAATAATGTCTCCCATCGATCGAGGGCCCCTTTGTGTTGGAATGAATCGAAAAAAAAGAGCAAAGGAAGAAAATAGCCTGCTGGGGTGAATGTAACGACCAGCCCTTACTGATCAATGGATGCTGGTCTAGGCTACCGATTAGGCTTCCAAACATTTTTGCAAAGAACTTTGCTAACACGTACGTCTAAGCTTCGATTTCGTTCGTGTAGCTGTGAAGCCAATTCAGTTTCAAATTCAAATTGGTAATATACTGATGGTATTAAAGTAGTCAAAGAAGAAATGTTCTTCACAAATTATTTGTATAAACGTAAGTATAAACAGTAGAAGCATTCTTTGTTTGCTTGAAATGTGTTTTAAAAATGATTAGGTATCTGTAAAGGATCAACTTATTCTTATTTGTATTAAAGTTTGCAAATAAAACGATATTAAACCAGTACCATCTCCATAAAGTGTATTTAATTATGGACTAAATATATTATTTTATTATTATACTACTTTCAACAGATCCTCCAGTGCGCTGGAATAGATATTTGCCTTTTTTAACATTAGCCAGACACTTAAAAGTTTTAAACCGAAAACAATTCCGTAACAAGTGGTACAGCTAATCCCCAGGTCGCTTTTCCTAAAATCCCTGCTGGCCTCAGAACACCGATTTCGCTCAAATCGATCATTCTATTCAACAATTATCGTATCGCTCCAACGGTTGCTTGTTGTTGCAGAAAGATGAAGATGAATCGCCGACCAGCAGGTGGGTTGACATTTCTTAGAAACCGCATCGATCGGCTACTGGCATTGTATTTGGTGTAAGGTGCTACCGGCACCTTCTTAACCATTTTCGTTTTCGAATTTTGCATCGCCTCTGTTGGTCTGACTGATTCCCGGACTGATTGTCGTCCGCAAGTTCACAGGCCAGGCTGGCCAAGTTTGACAGGCTTCACCGCAAGTCCGACGAAAGCGAACATCTTTGCCAACTTTTTTTTTTCTTTTTTCATCCCTTAATTCTGTGTAGTCCTGTTTTTGGCATCCTTCCCGTCCCTGTCCCGGCTACTGTCCTTCCATGTACATACTGACACTTCAGTTTGAGTGATTGCTTCCCCCGGGGCACTCGCGTGAGAGCTTCCGTAATACTTCTCGGTGGTCGAGCGATTGGGCGTCCCTTTGCGCCCCGAATTATGTGTGGGGTCTGAGGACATCTCGGAATAACGATGAAAGCGTCAACATTTGCTGTACACTGATCGTTATTCCCATGAAATACAGTTTTCCGATGAACGGATTCCAACACATTCTTCCGAGAACTCCGCGATAAACATTTGGAGGTAAATACTAAGACCAATTACTAGTCAACTCCTGTACCGACTCAAGTCAAACTTCACGGAAATAATTCAAATTTCTTTTAATGTTTTGACGACTTTTTGCCAGGTGCTTTGAAAGCGTAGAACTGAGCATTTACGATACAGTAGGAATGCGCTGGTTTTATCACCCTTCTAGTTTGAACCTTCTTCTCCTTAACTCATGATTCACTTTTCCACTTTGTCGGAAAACGTCGTGCGTTTCTCCCCAATCGGAACCATTTGTTTTAAACGAATCATGCGATTGGAGGGGGGGGAGGGTAGGGGGGAGGAACAGGAGGAGGATTTCGACTGGGGTCTATTGAATTTCCTTCCGGTAATAAATCAAATTTCGTCAAGCTTCAAGCTGCGGTAAATTTGACCGCAAACCGAGATCACTGATTGCTCCACCCTGAAGACTCCTGTCGGCGTTGTAGTTGTAAATTATATCTTTTTGTTTTTGCTTTCCACGATTCCGCTTCCGCCATACTTCCGTTTCCGGCGCAGGATAGGGTGGGGGCTAATGATTCTATGATTAAGTGTTCTTTGGATTCCATTTTTTTCCCATTTTAACCAACAAGTTTATGGTGCTCAGTGGGTGCCAATGTCGTATTCGTCGATTGAACATTAAAAATACTGTGTGAAATGTGGGTATTACGTAACCGTGTTCACGGTGGCAACACATGTTTTCTCATTCTTTAAGACGTTGTTGAGTAAACTGTGAATGGGCTGAAGTAAATTACTTTTAACGAGTTCCCATTGGAACCCTTATGTTGTTGGTCTGTGTAACTTTAATATTTAAGAAGCACTTCTACTTGAATACTTCGTTTGCACAACTTTGTTAAATATAATTTGCTGTGCATAACATCACAGTTCATTTATCTTTCGTGTCGGTGCTATATAGGAATTTTATTACGATCTACAACTATTGCGAACTCAGCAGTTTGCTGTTATAAAATCGTTTCGTAACGATTTCATCAATGCCAAGTATTACGATAATTTCTACGAGTGCAGAAAGGCCGCTTGCTTGTAAATGGCATAGGTAAAATGCTGTATGCAAGTCTCGCTAATAGTTGGTGTTAAAATCAATTTGAATCATAAACTCATAAATTACCGCTGGATCTGTATCGCAATCCTATTATGTTTTTCCCTCGCCGAGAGTGCCACAAAAAGGCTAATGGGAAGAAATATGGTAGCAATAAACTCCTTGTCCTGTCAAACTATTGCACACCTTTCCCGCAGAGGCTATGCGCTATGGTCACTGCAGTCCGTACTGTCACATTTGTGTGTCACGCTCTGCAGGAGAACCTTTTGCTTTCTCGAACCTTTGTCCATTTCTGCGGTTGGCCGAATCATGCGGCGGCAAGATCTCGAACTCCCGCGAGGAAGAAGTTTAAGAGTGGATTTACGAAGGGTGGTCGGCGTTTGCTTGCTTGCTTGTCGAGCTCATGTTTGGAGCTTTGCATTCTTGTGTCACTTATTTGTCCGCTTAATTTTCGATCTCATCTCCTCATTTTCGTCGGGCGCTATACGCCCGATTGCCCCAGATAAGCCGTCTGCGTACCCCAAGCAAAGCGAGGAACCAGAGAATGCATGCCAAAAAGGAGTGTGCAACATGTTGCCACTCAACAGTGCTGAAAACGAAACGAACCAAACCAAACCGGCCGGTTTGGGAAAGGCGAAGTGAGGGGAAGATGGTTGGTAAAAGGATGTACAAAACGTTGGCAACGAACATTCAGATTCGAGTGCGTGGCGAGTGGCGTGAATGCGACAAACCGGGGAAATAACTCCCGAAGGATGAAAGGAGAAAAAATAATTGACACATTATTTGACAACTGAATGTGTGACGCTTGTGAAAAGGCATTCATATGGAGATATTTTCACCTTCCGCAAAGTGTAATCTGTCATTCCCAATCAACTGTGTAGGTGGCAATATTTATGCTTTTCCTTCTCCTACGCAGCATCCTTTCTGTTTCTGGAGTGTTGATGATGTAAATAAAACTATGCAATTCGATTGAGCGTAGCATGCGTGATAAATAGTTGATTATGCGATAAAATTAGGTGCTGTAGCTAGTGTTGTTATCTTTTTTTATATCCGGATTAAGTATGATCATGATACAAGCGCACAACAAATGTGTTAAAACTGGTAACGGTTAACGCCTTTAGCTGGTTAAAGGCAGGTACAGTGACTCGAATCCGAATTCGTACGGCTAACGCCACGCCAGCTACGCGACGCAATTTCATGCTCATATAGCCGAATTATATGCACATTATGCAATCATGACAATTGATTCGAGTAGAGGAACTATCACTTGTTATGACTGATATCACCTTCTAGGAAAAAGTTAATTAGTTTCGGCTTGGCGATGATTTTAAGGGAAGAAAGTCTGTTCGTACCAAGACCGCTAGCAGACCGCTTAGCACCTGTTTTTGTAGAAATCTTATGAAAAAAGTTTAACACTCATTGAGAATGTTTAAAAGAACATACTGATTCTTTATGACATTAATTAACAGAAGATTTCCAACAGCTTTCATGAAAATTGCAAATAATGTGCCGATCGATACGAAAAGACTTTCCCCTTAAAATCATCGCCAAGCCGAAACTAATTAACTTTTTCCTAGAAGGTGATATCAATCATAACAAGTGATAGTTCCTCTACTCGAACCAATTGTCATAATTGCATAATGTGCATACAATTCGGCTGTATGAGCATGAGATTGCGTCGCGTAGCTAGCGTGGGGTTAGCCGTACGAATTCGGATTCGAGTCAGTGTATATTTTGTAGAAGCATAATGTTTTGATCAATATGTGTTTCTTGTGCTACGCCTAAGTTAAGATAACACACTATTCTAACTTAAAAAAATATCCTAGATCAAGCAATGATAAAATGATCGTCGTGAAAATTCCCCTGAAATTTTATAATTCCATTTCCAAAGAAAACTGAAGTCTAGATCCCAATGGTTATTTACAGTTGCTAAATAATGAAATAAATTTGCAGTCACATTTAAAATACATTAAAATTAAATAAAGACATTCAGTAGAATATCTATTGTGACAAACGTACAAAAAATGAAAAAGGGATCGGTCTTTTATGACAAACATTGAGAGTTAAATTATATATATAATGATATAATTTAACTAATAACTACAATGGCTGTATCGAAATAGCAAGAGGCTATTTTTCTTCGATTAGTTTTAACTGTTTAGTAACTCCTACTTAGCAAATTCTTTTAATTACTGTTCACATTCCGTGTACTTCTCCCTATTGTTGCAGAGTTTAATTGGCACAAACTCGGTTCAATAGTTACTTAAACTCACGAAGCTAAAGTACGGTAATTGTTTCGAGAACAGCCTCACTAATTTAGTGGAACAACATTTGACAAAGAATTTGAAAATAAATACGATTGTCATCCCCGTTGTCTTGAGAATGGCGAGTGATTTGGCTGTTTTAGCTCAAATTTTATACTTTTGTCACATGAAAAGCAGATTACTAAAATAATTACGATCAATGCTTCAAACAAATACAAATGAAGTAGATGAAAAAGAAACTGTTGTTATATCCCCAAATGGAATGTTGTAGTGCTCTAAGGTGTCGAAGAACCTGACTAACTTGCCTCCTTGTGTCACCTTGAAGTTGACTTTAGTGCATCGGGTCGCACAACAGCAGATTGTAGCTCCGCAAACGATCCATTCTCGCTTCTGGTTTGCTGTTTTTTGTTGTTGTTGTTGCTGGATCGATCGCAACAGGATTTGCTGTCGGTCAGCGGAACACCTTCCTGCACCCTTGGCATCGATACGCGAGGTAGCCGCATCTTGGAGGTGACTACTGTCTGGCTCGGCTACACCATACCCCCACCCACCAACCCACCGCACCCCATTGGTTTCTCCTTCAACCCCCCCCCCTCGCACCCCCTTCTCCTTTATGGGGGGTCTTACGAAGGAAATGCCTAATTATCTCGGGACTAATTGTCTTCCTTCATGTTACGAAAACCATTTTTCAATGTTTCCCATTGTCCAAAAGGTCTGCCTGATTTGCAGGGAATGGTTGTGCCGAGGGGTTGGACCAGCAGGAGGCTCTCCACTCCCCCCCACCCCCCTCCCCCTATTCCCGCTCCTGCGACTCGTTCGCCTTTCGAGCATGAATCGATCGATCGATCTGTCCATTCAATCTGGCATCCAATCGCTACGCCATTCGTTGTAGTAACACGGTAGCGCTCTAGCAAGAAGAAGTGGAACGAGCCGCGAGCTCAAATGAGCCAAGAAACTTTATCAATAGACAACACGATCCCGCGCCAAGATCATCGGAGCGCGGTACACGGCAGAGCAGCGCGCCATGAGTCCGAGGACCGTCACAAACCCTGGCCTGGCCCCTGCTACTGCCTGCCTGCCTGCCTGCTACTGCCAGGTAGCCAGTCCACGTCGACCGACTTCCAAGAGCGAGCCCAGGGTCTGGGGTATGGGAAGCGGCGGCATGGGGCTTAATGATTTTAAAATAACTCTCACACCCATTTAGGCACCTTCGAGTTTAGAGTACGTAGCGAGCTGCGGTTGGAGCGGCAAGCGGCAGGTAGCACGCTGGTTGGCGCGGTTCTGTTGCTCCTTCGACCGATCGTCGTTCAAGCGTCGCGTCGATCGTGCTGTGGGCTTGTGGTGGTGGTAGTGGGGTGAATAATGATAAAATGATGATCGCGGTTCAATCAAACAACAACAACAAACATCCTGCCGCGCTTGCTCTGTCATGCCGCACCTTCCCCGGTCGCTTGGCAACCTGCGGCAGCCGGTCTGTATCTTGGCGTTTTTCTCGCACAAGAACGATCTTCGCTGCAGCAACAACGCAATCGGTGGCAAGGCAGGCTGGATTGGATGGAATAGGCTGTATGTGAAAATCCGGATTTTCTTCGAAAAAAATTACATTTTTGCACATCGTTTCATGAAATTACTAAAGGAAGATGTACTTTCTTGTTAGGATGATTTGGATTTCAAAATTCGCTGAACGATATAAAAAATCTCAAAGAAAAATTTGAAATGCTTAAATTAGTTTTAAAAATATTTCTAGCAATCTTGCGGTGTACTATTGTTGCTCTGCTGGTCTCGTATTAAGATACCAAGATAGCAACATTTCGTTGAGAAGTCTGTCGCCAGTCAGAAAGATGAAATGAAGCTGATATCGTGGTCGAGTACGATTAAGATGAGAGAAACTTTCTTTCAGTTCCCATTTGCTCTTATCCAACATGATTGGAAATTTGTTGTTCAAAATAAAATTGCTATCGTGGTCGGAATTTTCGCAAGTCGCCAAATGACAGCGAATGAAAATTCCTTCGCTGTGAAAGAGAACTTTATGAACTGAGCACTTTATGAAGAATGAGAAGTTTATGAAGAATGTGTGTATGGAGAAACTTTATGAAGAAGAGCACTTTATGAAGAATAATGTTGGAATTTTCTAAGCACAATTAAAATTATGTGGTTTGACCAAAGTTCGTGTCGATATTGGACCAGGGAGCAGAGTAGCGAAACCATAGCGAGACTCGTTCATAAATCAATTTTGTCTTCAATATCCTCTTCCTTTAGCCCTGATGCATGACTATAACCTTCATCTTTCGTTAAGGCATTTAGAACTGCCAAAGAATCAGTAGCTGGGCTACTAGTAGCAAGGCAAGATCCGCAACACAACAGGTGTCAGTGGGACACCGTAGGAGTTGCAATTCATTCTGCTAATGTTTTCAAACAAAACGTCACACCAGTAGACTCGCAGTAGAGTGTCATTGGAAACATTTAGCTACGCGCCGTTTTGCCTAATTGAGTTGTTGGCCACAACACCCATTGGCATTCTTTCTGCTGCCACCGCACTCACAGTGGACACACAATAGGAAAAATCAACGACAAAAACAGTGAACCGGCAAAACACCCCTACAGTGGCCCACATCCCGTGCGCCGTGTCCTTCAAGATCTCGACCAGCGATTTCCACCGGATAGACCATGGACAACCGGAGGACTTGGCACAGCCGAACGATCATCCTGACCTCGAGGCCACGCAGAGGCCATTTAGATGCCGTTTCGATCGATTTTCTCGGCCAGCACCGGTGGCCAACAAAGCGTACCGATGTGGAGATCACTGGTTGCGATGCTTAATCGTTCTGCAAGCTCCTCCGGCACCTATTCTTGGGTTCCCGAAAAGTTTCCAAGAGTGCAGTTTATCTCCTGACCGACCTTCACTCCCGACATTGCTATCATTTTGGTGCCGGCCCCGTACGTAGGATCAACAGGGGAGGCGTGCAAGGACATCTAGAGAGCGATAGAGCATCTTTTCGGAGACCCTGCCGTCCAATGAGATAGTGGAAGTTCACTCCTTACGAGCCGATTCGAAGACCTTCGACGATGGCTTCCCGGTAAACTAGAACAAATGGCAACGATTTCTCGCTCTAACCAAAGCTCCCCTACTCCTCCTGCTGCTCGCCGTCCGTATCCCGTGGCCTCTGTTTATGAGTTTATTTGTTTATTGTCACTTTGGACAATGCACCCGCTCTCTCTCTCCCTCTCGCTCTCGCTCTCTGTATCTCGGAGTCACTGTTTCGATGCACTTCACGGGACATTCACTTACCTGCGGAGTGGTAAAAGGACGCTTAGCAGTTGGTAACATTTCGGATTACATCCGCCACCATTAGCATTGGGTTTATTCCATCTTCCAGTCACTTTCAAGACGACTTGGAAACAACTTTAAGGATCCAATCGTATCCTGAAAACGAAAAGAGAGTTGAACAATTGTTTAAAAGATTTAAACAAACCTTGTAAAGGTAATACGAGAGTTTTTTTTCTTTTCAAATATTTTCACCAGTTTACAAATATTGAGAATATCAGACAGCGATTAGCAATGCTTAGCGGCATCAGTGTCCTTTGGTGCGCTGGGGGTGCAGAACGCCCGAAATACCCACGCCCCGTTACTTCCCACCACGAAACACCGGACCAGGGCATATCCTACAGAAAAGGCTTAAACCCCGCAGGTAGCGGAACACACCCGCTATAACAAGATCAGTAAATGCTAAATCTTTGCGATTGTGTTGAGTCAGGAAGGTTGTGGTTACAATCACAAGGCTCGTATTATGGAACATAAATAAGAGTTTGAACCGAAAATCTCGCCAGCCACCGTCGAACGAAAGGAATAACAAACAATGCAAATTGGATTAGGCGAGAGAAACAGAACAGATAGAGAGAACCGAACCGAAATACCGAACGGATCGAACCTGGTACCTCTTGATCTTGCCCTTATTAGCCCTTTCACTCACGTGTCCTTACAGCGGACGCGGACCGCGCTGATCCTTTCCTTCCCACTCCCATTGGTCTGCCTGCGCTCGTTCTTTTTGGGGAGGGGGTAGAAAAGCGGCTACGTTAGGTGACAAGTCAACTCCGGTACGGTACGCCGAAGAGCATGCACGTAGCGTGCAGGCTTTTATTTGTTTATTAGCTCCTTTGCCCCAGCACGTGGTCGATGTGCGCGATGTAGGCGGTCTGCGAGGGAGTTCCGAAAAAGTTTGACTACAATAAACACATTATCCCCCGTTAATGCGCTGTTTTATGCGTGTATGTACAGCAATGGAGGTAAAAGGACTGAGTCTCTCTTTCCCTCCTCTTGTGACTTGACTGTCCTTGCGAAGGTGATGGTGTTAGTGTTCTTGCCCGTTCTCTTGCGCTTGACAGGCAGGTCAAAAGTCATCGAAACGTAGTACCAAGATCTTAGCTAAGAAGCTATGGTCGAAGTGCCAGTCAATGCGCTACATTGACCAACTAATGCAAACGCAAACCCAACACGTTCACACCCAGGATGGGCTGAGATTGGGCTGAGTTCCGGGCCCGGCGCACCTCCCACCGAAAAGTCCGCACATTTATGAGCCCACCGTAAAGCGATCAGCTCGGAGTTTGTGAGGCGTTCGTTGAGCTTTCAAAGAGCCTTTCTTCCCGTCCCTTCTCCCGACTCCGTTCCACTGTTCCGCTTGTTTCACTCACTGCGCCCTTCCTTCAAGATGTCCAGCTTTTGTAGTGCTGCGGTAGATAATAAAGGAATAAACGTCTCTATAAACCGTGGTTACGTGCCACATTTGCCTTGAATGCCTTCTCCTAAGAGGGGACTGCAGTTATGTTTTAAAACACGGATCGGTGATCATTTTACTGCTGCATTTGCGTTGCCCTTGTGCCTTTATTTGACTGGCCGTTGGCCTGGCACGACGAGGTGGCTGCGTTCGGCTGCACCGGCACTGCCACGCTGAACGCCTTGTCTCTTTAATTGTGGAATAATTATGAAATTATTACGGTCATATTACGGAGCCAAGCGTGGGCCGTGGGTGCCGGTGACAACGACGTTCGACGTGCTACCCCGCGAAACGCTTTCGACACGCGTTCGAAGAAGATTGGTAGTAGATTTATGGACAATTTACGACGCAGTGACAATGCGCACGGTGACGGTGGGTGAGCGCGGCCAGATGAATTAATTGGAGTTATTCGGTTAGTGAGCTGGGCCCGCCCGATAGGCATCAGCTGGAACGGCGTCAGGCAATTGCCTCCAAGTGGTATTTTCGTAGAGCAAGAGAAGTGGATGAGTTTATTGTCACATCAAGACCGGTCTGCAGGCCTCTCAGAAACCGGAAACACGCTGCCAAGACAACGCAAAAGGTAAAGGAAGGACCCACACGCATCTTCGATGACTTTCATTCATTGATACAACAGTCATCCCATTAATCGTTTATGTATTTCGAATTATCCATTTACTTTATCGAGTGGCTGCTGGAACATGTTACAGTTTCCCGTTTTACAAATGCTGCAAAAGATGAAGTTATTCAGTTAGTGGAGAAAGCAATTGAGCAAAAACAACCATCCTTCTGGTGTGCTGAAAGAGAGATGTTCATTTCTAGATTTCAAGATGCTGCAAAAGGTCTAAAGTCTCCAGTAATGACACTTCGTTCAATTTTTCCCTTGCAGTTTTTGTCATTTTACATACAGTCTTTGTTGTTTTTACTACCCTGAATTTCGATGAATCTTTGGGAACTTTTTCAATGATTATTATCTGCCTATTCAATTATGAATAATTCAATAGATTATTCATAGCGTGGCCTCATAGCGGGTTCCAATACTAAAATATATGTAGCTCAAAGTTTCAAAGTATGTTGCTGCTGCGAGCTGTTTGAGAATGAGTCATACGTTGGTTCCAACTTCACCCCATTAATGCGTCCTTGAATAAAGTTTACCCAATTGTTAGAAAACCCCTTATCAATGTCATGTTTTCTACAGTTCATTTGAAGTAAAAAATGAAAAAAAAAACAACTTCAGGTCCTGTTCTGATACCACGGCGCACGCCTGAGCCATACAGACTGGACTAATACTCACTAATCCGCCCCAGGGAGTGGAGGAGAGATTCCGGTCACCGAGCGAAATGCCTCAATTCGTAGTCCATCATCAGACGGTTTGACTCCTTCTCGCTTCTGGGTGGCCGGCAAAAATCAAAGAAAAACTTCGATCAAAAGCGAACCGATTGTAACCATCATAGATCCGGGGCCGGACAGACACGTTGTTCGCCTGGACGGGGCTAAAGAAGCGCCCCTGGAGTCGCTTCGTCTCTCCGTTCGACCGACCTTCTCTCCGGGAACCCCGCGATGGTCGACCGGCTGGCTCAATTGTTGTATTCGACATTTTTGTGCCCCTAACGTGCGCCCGTCCAGCATCGCCGTCCGTCCGTTTCGATAGTCCGTGGTCAGGGCTCACCTCGGGCCGTCCAGGTTTCCCGGGTTTGCGATCAGAATCGAGAATCGTCGTTGTTCGTCTTGGTGCGAGCGGTTTCGGAAGGGTCGTGGAATGTCTGCTCATCCCGTTCAGGTTCCATTCTTTTCGCTTTCATCCCACGTTCTGACCGCGCGCGATTGAACGCGGCGAGACCTTTCGGCGGCCCCGTGCTCGGCGGTCACACTCTAGCCACACGGGACCCATCGGTCCCGAGTGGGTCCGAAGCGAAGGCGCGATGCTGTAGACATAAAAAACGATTAATATAAATGTATTTCTATGTTTAACACATGATTACAAGCAGACAGCAGAGGGTATCATATGGCGGTCGTCGATCCGATGCAATCCACGCTCTCTCGATAGCAGCTCGGGGTCTATTAGTCAATTCGGTGAATTGAGCTGGCAGCGGCACCTCGTTTGTCGGCGTTTTGTAGTCCGGAAAGTTTAATTAGACCGAACATGACAGGTACATCCCAGGGCAGTCTGCTCGAGACCGTTGCTGAACTGCGCGCACCATGATTGATATGCTGCGTGGCACACGGATCTGGGCGAGCCCAGAGTCTGTGACTCACATACGAGGCGAATTAATTTTAGGCGAATCAACTGTAGTTTTGCAGTACGTCAGGAACGCTATGTCAAGACCGTATACGACACCTGACAATAGAAGAGGATAGAAGTGCTCCAGATCATGGCTTAATGGTGACCGAATAGCTATCTAAACTGAGTACATCTTCCAAATAAACAGTCACTAACACCGCACCTCACATTAGTTGGATCATTAGTAGCGTGCTGTTGGTGTTGGTTGATCATACCGAACATTGATCACTTCATACAAAAACCGCACGATCGATCATTCGATCATCTTCGACAGAATTGTCGAGGCACGCGAGAGCGGACCGTGGCGGTGGACGGTGGACGAATTGAATGTTTCACACTTTCACGGTCCGGTAACGGTGAAACTGATCGCTCATCATTTGCCGGGGTGGACCTTTGACCGGCCGTCCGCACCCTAGTTCGCGCGATTGTGGCTGAAGTGATGAAAAGGAAATATACTTTTACAGAAGTAATTGTTCTTCCGCACTACAGTTGAGAACATTGTCCATCGGACATCGCGGCATCGCGGCGGCCTTTCGCCATAGTATGTGAGGTCCCGAATGATTCGCTCAAGTGCGCGACCATCGGCGTAAAGCGCAGGTCATATGTCACACATTAGGGCTTTTGTAGTGTGCCGCGGCGCGCACCAAAGGCGCAAAAGCGGGCCGCGCACATAGTTCAAAGCCGAACCGGCTCGCCGACTGGACGGGAGGAGATGAGATCGATATACACGCACCTCGATACCACCTCCATCGTCGTCCCGGACAAGTCCCGGTCGATCCGGCGATTCGAACAGCCGATCGTCGTCCGATGATCCATGCTAAATTCATGCCAACCCCGGCCAAACCTGTTTTGTGCCGTGGAGATGTCTCTGAGATGAACTCCAGCACCCTTGCCATCTTCGGGATAACGTCCCGGGTAACCTCTCGGACATGGTGGGTAACTAATTTCAACACCAGGATTACGCTTGGTTGGATCCGTATCTCGGGATTGGAGCCATCCGAGTGGTGAATGGATGCAGTTGCAACGGTTGTAAGGTGGCGTTGCCCAGAAATTTCACCCAGACATCGCGTCGACATCATCAACGAGTTGCCACAAGCGTTGACTAAAATGCTTAATTTTTATGTCTAAAGTAGATTTTGCAGACATTTCTACAGCCACAGCCATTGCATTGGGTTGATTTATACGTCATTGTAGTTTTTTTTTGTCAAATACTTGGATTCAAAATTTATCTTTTAAACATATTCTATTTTGTGCTTTGACCTTTCTCCTAAGGAGTTTTATAAATCCCTAAATAATATCATTCATGTCAAATTCCCCGCCAATCTCTTTCAAGTTTTAAGTCACTTTTCGAAATAAATTCGACTAGTTTTGGGTAGTAGATTATGAAATCAATCCTTTGGCTCCTTAGAAGCAGTTCAAAACTCATCACACTGTTCTAATCGCACCAATGTCGTTTGCAGTGCCACATAACTAATCTTTTTTCGGATTGTCGTTATTGCGAACATTCCTTTTTGTATTGTCAGTGTTGAATCACTTTGAAAAGGATTGAGTTGTGGCGTTTATGAAATGATATAAACGTTGGAGTCGTTTGTTATGTGAATTTCCTTTCAAATATCAATCAGATATCCGGACCTAAGGCATATAATGTTATTGTAAAAATGTACACTTCAAACGTTGAGCTAGAATAAATATCATATTGCATAACATCAAAAAATTGTTCAAGAACTTGAATAAATCGTTATTCTTCAAATAATATAAGGAAAAATAAAGGAACAAAATGTTGCCCATTAACAGAGGAACAGCGGTATACCAGCCGAGCACTCAGCTCACTCGCAGCGATGCGTGCTGCGACGGCGTTGGCCCCCGGACAACGTTTTGCGTGCATTTCCCTAAAGCCCTGGCCGCCGAAAGTTGTACTTCAAGGCGGAGTGAAAGGCCGTGCACGGTACTTACCGCGTGTTGTGTTTGCGGCTGCTGGACCAAGACCAAGACCAAAACCAAGACGAAGCATAATATGCTGGCCGTCGCCGCGTTCGAAAGGAGGTGCGTTCGCTCGGAAACGAGTTCAAAAGATACGATCAATAGATCATAATCGTCATAAACATGTGTGCAAGAATGGTCAAACCGGCCAACCTGCCTGAATGCCTAAAAGCGCCGACAAAGCTCCAGATTTTATTATTTCTTCGGTGGTTGCTTGCTGATGACGCGATGTTGTTGAAAACGGTTGGTGGCCACGGTCGATGCACCGTCGATAGTCCGTGGGTAGGTGTCAAATGGGGCAACAGTTCCGCGAGCTGCAGATTCTGAGGCGCAAGAACTCCCCGGGTAATGAATGGAGCGGCCAAGAATTGCCCTTTCGAAAGGCAACCTAGACGATCCGGGTTTTATAGATTTCCAAATCGGATTCTCCAAGCATTAGACCCCGGGTCGGCTGCCACCGACGAGGGAGCACCGTGCACTCGTTTCTCGAGTCGGATTCCATGTTACGATCTGTAGCAAATAGCACGTGGAATTGTAAGAAATTGGCCCATTGTTGAGTCCCTGGTGCTAGAGCCCTGGTGGTCGAGCAGACGATTCCAGTGCGCGCGGGCGAACCTCCCGCCAAGTCGTCGTAAATGTGTGACTGACGGGTGCATTGATTTGCATCCTACATAGGTGGCCTCACTCGGTCGGACCTCGGTGCTGACCTCGAAGTACTTTCGTGTCGATTGCGGCGGAACAGTCATGATGCCCGCCCAGGAGTAGACAGGAACACGGGAGCTACGATCGACGTTCGTGGTGTGCTCGATCGTAAAACGCTAACTACTGCTACTGCACCCGTGACTGCAACCGATCACCACATGTTTATTGCACTCTCCGATCCGATCCAATCCGATCCGAATTGCTGTTCCTGCAGCGGATCCGCTGAAGAGCATCATCCAACAGCAGCACCACCCGTGATGTTCACCTTTGCTCCGCGAGCAAAAATCTATTTCTCAATCCTGTGCGGCCATCTCCCTTACATGAAAAACTATTTTCCGCGATTATGGCGGTCCCTTGGCCCTAGAGTGTCCATTTCGGTTCGATTGATCAGGTGTTCGGTAGGAGGCGACTCCCTGGAACAGCTT
>NC_064878.1:31471595-31491595 GCF_943734665.1 Anopheles aquasalis | reverse complement strand
CGTGACCATTACAGTGTGGTTTTTAACGAAGATAACATTCATTACTGGCACATTGTCCAAATGGGGGATTTGTTATGAGTTAAACGTACGTGGACTGGCTGCTGTTTATGATCATAATTCATCAATGACAATTCATAATATTTACTCTTCTCATTTTGTCCTTCATCTTCTACAACCTGCATGTGCTCCGGATAAAACCCAAACTAATAGACGCGATAAATTCTACAAATGACATCGTGCTAGAAATATGATAAGAAGAATGGATCAATGAAAAGAACCCCCCCCCCCCCTTGTACCTGTATAAAATCGGGTAAATCAGATAAATTTTAATATTTCTTCAATATATACAATCTAATTGTCACATTGTGTTTTACATGTTTCATTCTTTTGATGACATTGCTTTTATAAATATTGTTTCCTCAATCGTCATTTGTAATGAACCATTGGAGCATTAACCAGCGTTTGTCATCAATCAAAATCCAATAAGTGGATTATTTTTACTGTTAAAAAAAACTCATTCATCAGTCACTACACATTTTATCTAACTTGCAAGGCACATGTTGATTCCATTCGGATAAAAATCATTTTATTTTTTCAACATTCATTTGCCGATCAATTTTTCATCAATTTGGTAAGTACATACCAAAATAAATAGGAAAAAGGGTGATTTTCCGCCGAAACCTGATCTTAAGAATCGTCAATAGATCGTTCAAATTCATGGCTTGTTGTTGGTACTAATCGATGTTTACCGATTCCCAAGCCTTCTAGAATCTTTACACTTTCGTTTCAATGCAAATGGTAGTCTACTGCAAAACTGGTGTTCATTAGCAACGATTAACATATATTAATGGGTTCGTTTGAACATTGTCTACATGCACACTTCTACATCTTTCCTAAAATCGACAAGTATCGTAACTTTTCCTGCGTCAACTAATAACCTTTGAGTTATATCGAGTTCATCATTCAGAAACTCCCGCAAATCACGAATTACAAATAGCCGAATTCAAGCTCCACAACAACTATTAGAAATAGTGCGACTGCGATAAGCTTCTATCAGAAATCAATTGGACTTTTTCGTTTAATGAATTGCAATCTGTGCAGCAAATATTCGTTTTAGAAGCCCACAGCTGGGACATCGTGGATCGTGGATTAATAAAACAAAGACAAATCAAGACAGGTTGTAGATAAATGACTCATGAAATAGTAAGAATGTTGCAAATTAACTGGATACATATCGTTAGAGCTATGGTTAAGTTAAACCAAATAAAAGATCAAAGACTATGGCTGAATTCCTGCTGCAATATTATCATTTATTCGTTTTAGACTTTTAAGTTTCATAATAAATATTGCAAGCACTAGTTACATAGCACAAAAACAAAATCAAAACGCAACTACTAGTTTGAAACAATTATTTTAAACAAAATCAATTTTAATCTGATGTGGATTGTCTGTTGCAGCGCCTGAGAAGCAAAATTTTAAGTTCCTTTAAGTTGTCAATGTTGACCAAAGTCTAGATTAATCTATCCTCCAACTTGCGGTACGGTTCACGAGGCTCTAAATCCAAAAGTACGAAACAAGTAGTTGGGTAAGAAATAATTTAATTTTAACAAAAACCCCGCCTCACAATCATCGGTAGATGGATAATTGAACGAAAACGACTCAGGCGGGAGCGACTATGACTTCTGCGACCTAATCAACACGCCACCAGCACAGCCACCGCAGCGCTTCTCTGCCGGGCACATCAAAAGGATGTGCCGAACAATCGCACTGATCCTTTCGTGTCGCATTGTTCGTTGTGTCGTCTGTGCTGTCCTCCCCCCCTGGCTCCCCTCATCTTTCCTGGCGCTGATAATAGGCGCACACAACACCAACAAACGCTAACGCGCATTTGTCATTGCATTGAGCTGCTTGAGCAAAGCTAAGTTGACATTTATTTCCTGCGGCTCGTTTGGTGTCGTTGTTGGTGGCCCACGCCGGCCACCACCGAAGCTGCGGTCCGGACAACGACGACGACGACGGTCGACGGTCGACCAATCAGAACCGGCGCGATCGGTCTCTGGCACTCGGTGGTACGGTTTGATCGGGCCCTAACCGCGACAGGCGTGGCCTCCTGAACAAAAAAAAAAGATGCACCCCTGCGAAAGGAAAGAGACAATCGAAGACCCATCGAAGGCAGGAACGAGAGAAGCGTAGCGAAGGATAATGCGAAGCGGAACGGGTGAGGAATGGTCAGGCAAAAGGTGAACGGCGAACGGGGTCCCGGAGCTCAGCAGCATAAACCTGTCCACCGACGGAGTTAGTTTTCCGGAGGCTTTCATGCTAGCAACAACATCTCGAGAGGATCACGAGCCGCACAGTATTACCAAGTGATCGTACGAGGGGTGGAATGGCTACTGACTGTTGAACAACAAGTGTCTCTGGTGCCCAAGTGTTCTAAAGTGAAAGGGATCTGCTGGCAAGTGTGCAGCGAAGTCAATTTTACTGATCATCTGTTTTCTTGAAAATCAAACTGTTTGGTGATCTTATACAGTGATCGTGCAGTGTTTGTCCGTGAGTGTGCGTGATCAACTGATCGAAAAACAATAAAAACAACACAAAACACAGTGGAACGATGGCAGTTGCTGGATTAAACATGTCACCGATGTTTAGCGGATATCCCTTCCAAGGTAAGTGTTCGCCAGTCCGCGCGTCCGTTTCGTTCCGACGGGGATTTTAACTTTTTCGTATCACGATCACGTGTTTGATCTTGATGTGTGGCGTCTAAGTGTCAGCTACATAAATCATCTGGAACGTGAGCGTTCGGTGATCGCCGATCTTCTACACGCGATCTCCCGATCCGCCCCGTCCAAAGGGAAGGTGTGAGAATTGTAATCGATAGCTAATTAGCTAGCCACAGTTCGCGACAGCTGGCGTTCGGAGTCCATTTCGGTGTTTACTGGCCGGGGGCATGTTCCGATCGTTCTGATCTGATCGTTTACGGATCGATGGATGGATAGATGAACGGATGGAGAGAGGAAAAGAATCGGTTGCATCATTAATTGTCTACCCGAGCGAGTAACATAAGGAATGGTGGCTGCTTCTGGCTTCTAGCGGGAGGTTTCGATCCGTTTGCCCAAGGGAATTGGGTCCCGATGATCAGGATCAACCTCCAGTCGATTGGGTCGTCGTCCTAGTGTACCGCCATTAGATCCGTTGGCCTAGACAAGATTAATGATCGTCAATATGTTGCGCCTCTGTTGATCATTCTCCGAATGCCGAATGATCCCCCCCGCGGGCTACGCTTCCTACGCTCGTTTTCAATTAGTCCGATCAAAGGATTCCAAGTTCCGCGTGGACAAGGACACGTTTGCTCGCGAGCGGGGTAGAACAAAAGACACCAAAGGCACCAAGGCAAGTGCCATTCTGACGATCAACCAGAAGGCAGAAGGTGACTTCAACGCCAGCGAACGATACGAACCAGAAGTGTCAGAATGGTTGTAGATGAGGGATTAAGATAGCCCTGGGGACGGAGACAAACGCCGAGTGACCGTCGGTGAAATTGGATCGCAAAGAGCAATCCTACGTGCCGGTCCAGTACCGGAGTGAGAAACAGAGAGAACAAAAGAGAGAGAATAAAAGAGAAAGAAAGAGAAAGAAAGAGAGAGAGAGATGGTGTCGATGTCGAGTGCGCGGGATCGTAAAATCCGACAGACAGTTTGGCGCGTCTGGAACTGGCCCAGATCGAGCATCGAGGGCTCCGAAGAAGGCTCCCTGGACCCTGAACCCACGAGTAACCACCCCTCCCTCCCTCCCATTCCACCCATTCCACCCAACTCAATGCTCAATCTTGTGCGCCGTCTGATGATGCTGCTCATGGGGCTTGATGATGATCCCGTGTTTGGGGGAGGAGGTCAGGCATTGCTCTTTAGGCTTCTCCGCATTCCTCTTTCGATCACACCGTCGTCACGTGGTGCTGATCCAGCGGCAATATTTCTTTGATCTTATTTTAGTAATTCCTGTTTTTCAACACAACAACACCACCACCACCACCACCAGCATCACCACCAGCATCACCACAACAACATATCCTCCTTCTGGCACGTCGCAATGGAATGCCACAAACTGGCATGCCGCGGAACCTGCCGGTACGGTACACCGGGGCCGTGGCCACGCTTTTCGCTCGATTGTACCAGACGCGCCCTCTGAACCATCTCGTCGACGGCGTCGTCGTCGTCGCTGCCGTCGCTGCCGTCGCTGCCGTCACCGCCGTCGAGTGCTCGATGCTTCATAATGATAATGTAATGGGTGCCCCGGAATATTTTATTACCCTTCGGTCCGCGATCCGCGCTAAAAGGTGCTCACAGCTCCCCGACCGGACCAGGCGGCACGAGAGATGGAAGATGTGCTGGAGTGCAGCACTTTGGGGCGGGGCGGGGCGGGGTGGCGGTGGCTTATTTCGCTGTCGTGATCGCTGGCCCCATCGGTAACCTCGGAGCTTCCCCGGGCGAAGCGACCAAGAAGCCAGCGCCCAAAACAGGCCGCTCCGGTGCCAGTGGTTTTCGTTCGCTTTCAACACGTTCCCGGCCTCGCTCGCACAGACACCACGGGCACATATGCCACACAAAGCGGCGCGTGAAATAAATCGCCAGGAATTTATTGACTTCGCATCCTTGGCGTGCGCCACCAATGCCGCCGCGGTCGCGCATCGATCCGTGCCGATCGCCGCACCTCCCGGCCAGTCTCTCTCTCTCTCTCTCTCGATCTCTTCCTGGAGTCCTTCTTCCGCGTTAATATAATAATTCATCGCGATGTTTAATATATTTATAAACTAAATGATCAATTTATATGATAAAGCACTGCACCGGCGCGGTTTGGGTTGGGCATCGAAATCGGGATCGCGATCGCGCGCACCCCAAAAAGGTTCCTGGCGGTGCCCTTTTTTGCGGGAACCGGGAGGGAAAACGATCGATACATTTTAATCAATTGATGATTCTTCGGATCTCTTCGGTTCGGCGCACAAAACCTCCCAGGGTTTAATGAAATTTCAACACCAAATCCCCCTGAGCCCGGGGAAAGATTGCACGTGCATCGGAAAGATCGAGGAACAGCGATCGATAAGTTTATTTTGTTCGCTTCGTTCGCCACCAACCAACATGCGCCATGCTTGTTGCCCCCCGGGGATCGGTTGGGTGGTGGATTGGTGGAGTCTCATTTATCTTTTCAACACAACGAACACACACAAACACGCAGACACGCAGGAACGCAGGAACGCTGGAAGAAGATGCGAGCGAGTGGCGAAAGGAAAGAGAGTGGCACTGTGGCACTTTATCTCTGTCACCGGCTATAATGATGAAATTTATGGAATTTGGAAGCAATTCCAACGCAACCCAGTCAACCCTATGATCGGCCTCAGGGGTTGGAGGAATCAAGAGACAAAAAAAAAAGAAGGGAATGGAAGCGAAGGGGAGGATGTGGAAGACGGCGCCCTGTGCGCACATTATCGGATGCACGCGGTATGCTTCCGTGAATTTTAATGTTGATTAAGTGATCCGCTGCGTGTGCATCAACTCTTTTCTCGATCACAACACTACACTCCATCGAAGGTGCCACGGGGAGCTGAGGACTGATCGAATCGAACTGGAAATCAAACATCGTGATCAGTGGTTTGGTGGGACTGATCGGTGCTTTTTTTTTTGGCGAGGAAGAGGAGAAGGAACGGAGGAGGTAATTACGGTATTGGGAACCTGGTATGTAATTGCTGTAGCCCGTGTAGATGCACTTACTCGATCGAGAGCTCATGGAGCGTGATCATCATTCTTCTTTCTTTCTCCCTTTTTGCTAATGCAACAACCGACGTATGACGACATGTATGCAAAAACACTCAAAGACCTCAACCTTTATCCTTCGAATATATCGCTACAATCTTCGCCTCGTGGTTCTGTTCGGTTCTTTCCGGTTGCCGGTGCGGACCTTAGAACACTGCTCCGGTGCTCCGTTGTCGCCTGGTACTCCCGGTCGAACGCCATTAAATTCTAATTAGGCTACTGATGATGATCCCGGTGGCCCCAAAATGCGCGAACCGTTGACCATTGTTTGTGCTGGATTAACCACTAACGGACCGGAGGGTTCCCCATCGCCTTCCCCTGCTCCATACGTCTCGAAATGATAAATGGATTGGGCCACCTCCTCCGCCTTCGATTCCGAAATGAGTCCCGCGACGGCTCGATTTCGTTTTCTCCGCCAGATGATGTGAGGGAAGTTCCTTGGTTTTTTTTTCGGGGGGGGGGGGGGGGAGCACTTTTTTCCATTCCCACTTTGGGGGTTTTTTTTTTGGGGGTTCGGCATCCACTTCAAGCGAAAGCCAGTAGCCTAATGACCGTTTGCGAACGATAGTTCCCGGGGGGGGGGGGAGTCGGTCGAAAACCCTGGGGGGGACACCTTTGGGTCTGGCAGTAATTTATTGCGATTTGCGCCTAATTAAAGTGCAGCCAGTCGAAGAGGTAACACCAGCACCAGCAACGTCCAGCAATGCACCGCTCGTCATCGAAAGACAGACAGACGTGGACTTTCTACTGGGCCACATCAAAGCAAGCGACGGCCCGGGAGTAACCGAGTAGGCCTCGCGTCAGCCACACCAAAAGAAATCATCGGACATCAGGGAGCCCCCGGCGGGTTGATGAGTTCATTTAGCTCCTCCTCGGTACCGGAAGCATCGGATCTGCCGAGGGCGGAAGGATTTTAATTGGTTTTAACTTCTCGCCTAATCATGCCATGACACCCTCTTCCCGGGCTTCGGGATCCGGGTACGCAAAGGTCCAAGAAGCCCACACGCAACCCGGATCGGCACTAAAGGGCGTTAGGGTCGTCGATGATGTGTGACACAACAATGTGACACCCATTCCGGGGTGCTCTTGTGCCTCGGAAACCCGAAACCCCCGGTTCGTCGGTCGAGCTTTGATCCTCGATCATCAGTCCGTGATCCTGACCCGATGATCGTTTCTAAAATGTTTCTTTTTTTCTTCTTCTTTCTCTTCTTCTTCTTCGTCGTACAGGTCAAGGACGTGTGAATCAGTTGGGCGGTGTGTTCATCAACGGGCGCCCTCTACCGAACCACATTCGACTGCGGATCGTCGAGATGGCCGCGTCCGGTGTGCGACCTTGCGTCATCTCCCGGCAGCTCCGCGTATCGCACGGTTGTGTGTCGAAGATTCTGAATCGCTACCAGGAGACGGGCTCAATTCGTCCGGGCGTGATCGGTGGTTCGAAGCCACGTGTCTCCACCCCGGAGATCGAGAACCGGATCGAGGAACTGCGGAAGGCGAATCCGGGTATCTTCAGCTGGGAGATCCGTGATCGACTGATCAAGGATGGCTTGTGTGACAAGACGACGGCACCATCGGTGAGCTCCATCAGTCGACTGCTCCGTGGTGGGCGCCGTGAGGATGGAGGACCGGATTCACACGGAAACCACTCGATCAGTGGCATCCTGGGAGGCTCTTCGTGTGATGAGGAAGATGACAGTGACACCGAGTCCGAACCGGGCATCACATTGAAGCGCAAGCAACGCCGATCACGGACTACCTTCAACGGGGAACAGTTGGAGGCACTGGAGATCGCCTTCAGTCGGACACAGTATCCGGATGTGTACACGCGGGAGGAACTAGCCCAAAAGACCAAACTGACGGAGGCTCGCGTTCAGGTTTGGTTCTCGAATCGACGTGCCCGGCTACGGAAGCACATGAGCTCACAACAGATGTACCCGGCCCAGTACCAGGCGCATTCGTTCGAACATCAAGCGGCCACCAGCAGTGGGGCCACCGTTGGTTCCGGTGCCCCAGGCACTGGTTCCGGATCACCGATGGGTGCCGGTAGCTCATCGGCATCGGCAGCAGCGGCTGCGGCGGCGGCGGCGGCGGCAGCGGCCGCAGCGGCTGTCAGCGCGTCGTTCCCCATGCAAAGCCCCTGGTCCCAGTATTCGACGGCCGGTACCACGGGCCAGACGGCATCGATGCATGCGCCAACGCAAACCTCCTACAATCCGCTCGCACAAACGATGATGCATCCAACGTCCGCCACCATGAGTCCACCGGTTTCGATGAGTCCCCCGAGCTCGGTCAGCCCACCTGCGTCCCACGCTGGCGCTAACTCTACCTCCGTTTCGCCAGTTCCCACACATACCGGGACCGGCTCCCTGTCCCTGCACGGTAACGGTGGCAACGATTCTAACTTGGCCACGGCTGGCCACTACAACTATTTCTCGATGGCGCTGGACAACGGAAACACCCCGCATCACGGGGTACAGCATCCTCACTCCCACGGTCCGACCTCCCATCATCATCATCATCATCATGCACACTCCACGCATCATGCCGTGGGACAAATCAGTGCCGCCCAATCGTACGCTGCGGCCGTCGCTGGTGGTTACTCGACGGCGGCTGGCGCCAATATGGAGGTCGCCACTGCTGCCGCCGCCGCCGCCGCCGCCGCCAACACACAGGCATCGTGGCGCTCCGGTAGCTCCGTGGCTGCTCACTGCCAGAAACCAGCGGCCAGTGAATGGGATGCGTACAGGTAGGTTCAGTCTCCGGACACGGACTCCAAGCACCAGCGACGCGCCACCATGACGACAGTAATTAATGAACTCGTTTCTCCGCCTTCTTCTTCTTCCTGTCACTTTCTGTAGCACATTTTTCTCCAACAACATGGGCCACCATCATCATCATCCGGCAGCAGCCGCATCCGCACACTACCAATCGGCCGCGGCCGCCGCTGCTGTGGCCGCCGAGGCCAAATCGGGCTATCCTTACTTTGGCCAGCTCGGAACACTGGAAGTGAGCCGTCTACACTGCTAGATCGCTCGATCGCTAGACTACTACTACTAATGCTGACCCCGGTGGTCGCACAGAGGCTTCCTCCAATGTATAGGATAGTTATTGGACAACAGTGTTGAAAACGATTTCCACAAACACAGACAAGATACGTCGGTATACTGAATATGGTTTATGTGATTACGTCTGAAAGGTATCTCCTGTATTTTGAGTTGACACAACAAACAATTCAAGTTTCTTTCGATCAAATTGGTTGGCTTATAGGTTTAGTAGCGTTCGTTTTAAGAGAAACTGGATCGACAAATAAGTAGACTAGAGTTTTATCAACTAGCCTTGTCGCGCTGTACCTATGTTCAAAATAGACTTCAGAAAGGCGCTAACAGAGTAATACGATCGAGTAGCGAGTTTGCTTAATATTTATCCTATCAAATATGACCATCGAGAACTGACTAGATGTTAAGGATACTGATGAATAAATACTTTACATTATTAAAATCATAAACAATGCCTCTGCGGTCTTCGTTTATCTGTTCAGCTGTAAACGAACAATTCGAATTGATTTATGATTTGTTTTTGCAACAGGGTGCACCGCATCTACCCGCCTGGGAATTGATATTGGAATTTGAGGTTTGTGGTCATTTCATCGATAATAATGTTGATGTTGGCCTTTTTCATACCTGTTGGTGAATTGTAGTGCATTCTAACATGCTTGGGGCAATTATTGGCTGGAAAATTAATTCGCAATCCCCTTTTTTTATTCAACGAGGAAATTCCCTGGGAATAAACATATTTCAACGCTAATTAAACCGCAATATCAAAGCATATTAAAGCTATGAGGTTGTTGAAGGTAATGTCGGTGATTTCCAGAAAAGTATTACATTCTTTACAGGTCTACATTCGAAGCCGACAATACACGATAGCAAATTTAGCGCTAAATTCCAGTAAAACATGATTTCGTGAAATATTACATTATTTATATTGAATTATATTGAAATATTAAATTACATTATATTACATTACATTTGCATTTTACATTTACATTATATTGAAATATTAAATATTTTACATTGAGCTTTCAGCTTTTCATTTCGGATGAAAATTCACTCGAAACAAGCTATCAATATTGCTATCTTCACTTTATCGCTATGATCTCCTATCTAAACATATTCTTCTCAAAAACTTGTCCCGACAATCTAGTGAGTCTTGCATTCGTATTAATCGATTCAAAACGATTGTTACATTACTGATATAGGACAGTGTGTTTGCTACAAACACATTTTGTTATGATTTTTATGAAAATTAAAGGTTACAATGAAAGTTGGTGTCGTGTACTAACAGCTTCTGTCTCAACTTTACTTTATTTTCGCTGCAATATTGGACTGTGGTGCTTTTATATAATATCTTCTTTCTGATCTTCGGGTAGCTATCTTAAGTAAAGAAGATTTTGCTATTCTCTTTAGTGATGGAATCTGATGAAAGTGATCCGTCTTCGCGTCGCCCAACAGTCAATCCTTATTCAGCAAAAGGCCAATTTCTTGGAAACAAATAAATGATCCAAAAGAAGAAGAAGAAGCAACTGTTGTGTACGTATCCCGGAAATCCCCTTTAAAAAATGGTGCCGTGTTGCAGTTTCCAAACCAACTTTTCTGAAACCGATTGTGACCATTCCTCCGGTGCCGGGCCTAATCACAGAGTACGCTCCGTTCCATCGTCCCTCGGTTCGGTTTGCATTCCGTTCGAGCGTTCCGATCATAATTGATTTCGCTTTTATGGTCACCCTCCTCGCTGCAATCGCAGAAATCGTTGAGTGATATTAAGCAATAAAACGTGGCGGGGAGGGGAAAAAAAGTTTTGTCCACCGCTGGATGGCACGTACACGAGCGACACCCACACTCCCGGAGACCGACCGACGCAAGGACGTCACGTTTCCGTCGTGAGAGTTGTTGTCCTGTTGTTGTCCTGTTGTTTCGCCTTGCCGGTGTATCATCGGCATCGGAAAGGACCTCTCCGTCGGGCCAGCAACGATTGACGTGTCACCGAGGCAAACGAGAATGAGAATGCATCAAGCAACGGAACTGAAATGCAAAGCATTTATTACCAATCTTCCCTCCGGGGCCGTCGGGGCCAATTCCATGGGACTCCGGGACGGGAGGACGTGCGGACATATTTATGGTCTGCCAAAGCGACGGTTGTAAACTGTTTATTTAACCTTGTTATCGCCACTGGATACTTTTGCGAGCGAGCTGCGAGAATCGAACATCGAAACATCGGTGACATCGCTGACGGCCTGCCGAAGATGTGGCGGTGATGGCGTAGCGGGATGCTTTCACGCTCGCCTTCACGGACTCTGGCACTCTGTCCATTCCGAAGTACCGTTCCTGAGGAGGAAAAATGGTCAATAAAACCATTTTTACTAAAAGAAAAAGAGAGAAAGAGAGAGAAAGAGAGAGAGAGAGGGATTTGAAGTCGTTTGGCCTGGCACTTTGGTTTTGCTTTTCCTCTTGACCGACGATTCGAGGACCTTCACACCGGGGCTGGGTCGAGATGGGAAGGCGATCCTTGCCAAGTTTCGAGAGACGAAAAAAAAAACGTAAAAACCGATCCTCGAACAGATAGAGACCGGGTATGGTATGTTGGTACAGCTTAGAGCTCATTACCATTCTTCGAGCATGTTTTCGCCAAAAAAGGACCCTCGGAATGTCCGGACCGAGAGAAAGAGAGAGCCTCGAGCGTTGTCCTCGTCCGGACGCCGGTCCCTGGTAGTGTCCGTGTCCGTCGCCCGTAGCCTTGGGGGTATGGAACGACCATGACGTGTCCCAGTGTGCGGGCAGATTGTTCACATTTCAACACTCAGCCCCCGGGGGGTGGCCAAATTGCTTCTGACTTTTCCGAAACCTTCCGAGGACTCATCATCGGACTCATCATCTTCGCCGGAGCGCACACACCAGGACCTTCAAGCTTTCCGAGGGGCCCTCTAGGAACAATATTTTGTCACAGTCTCCGAGGCAAGCACAGTCCACACTGATAAGCACTGCGTGTGGTGCGTGTATGTGTGTCCGGTGCTGGAAGAAGCTGGAATCCCACCAGGGAGGCCGAGGCCACCCCGAGCCGCAGTCCGGCGGCGTTGTCGACATCGCCATCGTTCGAATAGGTCACAGGACGACCGAAGAGGAGAGCAGAAATTAGTGGAAATTAATGAATTTTCTGGTTTCATGGATAATGTCGCCTTCCTGCGATGCCCCGAAGCGACGGGAGGGGGCCTGGCATTTGTTTTCTTCCCACCACTGTCTCTGCACTCCCTTTTGTCTCCGGTGCCCTTCGCAGCTTCTGCAGAATGTAGCTGGCATTGTGATGGAATCACTGGACTGCTACAACATTCCGAACCTCACGGGGTTGGGGGGGATGAATGACGCAGTGCAGTAGCAGCGTCAGAAGCTACTGCTGCTGCTGCTGCTGCTGCTGCTGGTGAACCACTAATGCAAGGTCGAGTTTTGGAGTCCTTGCTCAATGACCGACGATCGGTTGAGTGCCTCGGACGAAAAGAGAAGCAATTGTTGACCCTTTTCTGTGATTCATACTAATGTCTCGCGAAAGCCAAGTGAATTGGTACTCTATTTGGTCGTGTGAATGACAAGTTTTACGTCAAAATAATGATTAGTATTTGAGATATGAATTTTCTTCTGAACACTCTTCGTTTCTCGATTTGACGAAATTTGTTGAGCAAAGAATTTCCATAAAATTTGTTATGCGGATTGGTAAAAAATGATGCAAAAAGCATTTGGTGACAACGCTATGGTAAATAAAAATGTCTACGAGTGGTAAAAAGACTTCTAGGATGGCCAGGAACATGTTGAAGACGAAAAATGTCCTACGCAACCATCAACATCATTCAATGAAGCTTACGCTCAACAAATCGAAAATTTGGTGTTGTAAAACCATCGATCGATCGACTAGAGACCTTGTTGATGATAATGGAATATGAAGATAATTCGTCAATAACATATTGTGTTAAAATGTGTTCCAAATCGTTCCAAGATCACCGTAATCGCTTGATTTAGCACCAAGTGAATTCTGGCTATTAAAAAACCTATGCCCAGGGAACCCTTTTTCACACGATAGAGCTGATTCAAGCCGCTGTGAAGAATGAACTGCAGGCCATCCCTAAAGTCGAATTTTTCTTGCATGTGCATTATATCGAGGGAGGATCACTTTGAGGAGTGACGGAATTGATTTGGAGGAATAAAACCATGAATATTAATAATAAATCGAAATTCACTTTACTTTACTTCATTTATCGTTCCTTGATGACGATGGTTCGCGATAACAGACAGACGCAGACGCAAGGATCTCTCGCAAGGAATCCTTCGAAATATGAAATAAAGTGCCGAGCTTGGGTCAATCCAATTATTTGTTATTAGAACCAGTGTGACATACTTTCCCATTGTAGTAACTTAATGACAATCATTACAATTGTCCTCGTTGGCCTACCGTACAATGTACCACCAACCTCTGGCTCTGAGTCTCTTGAGGCAATCAAAGAACAATCGGCCTTAGTCAACGGTAATTGCATCCGCTCAATACGAGCTACGATTGTTTATTTGAGCTTCGTTAATGAAACGCAACGGCCGCGTCTTTTGCTGGGAATGCAACGGACCAGAACAGCTCCTTGTGTGCTCATGTTACCCGCCATTTCGCCAAACATTTGCCTTCGCACCCCGTACGCATGTGACCACGGGATCATACATGGGGGGGGCTAAGCATATGTGCGAATCAGGCTTACAGCATGCAAGGCAAGCGTAGCCGAAGCGCAACACAAGCTCACCATGGTTTTTGTGTGTCGGTTGTCCTTTTGCTTGAGCTTTCGCTTCCTTTTCGGACTATTGCTAATCCCGGACAGCTAATCCTGGACGATGAGAATGTCGGATACAGGCCTTGGAGTCCAGGACACAGAAGAACAGAAGAAACATTGTATAAAGGGAGGGTAAAGGGTGCGCCGGGATGTGATTATCTCTTGCTGATCCATTTACGCGATCAGCAAAGCCACACTCCACATATGACAGAGAATCCCGAAATGCCCAATGCCCGTCCAGTGGTGTCATCGTTCAAGTGGGCTGGCCATTTGTGCGCGTGTGCTTGTGTTTGTATGTTGAATCCTCTGAGAAAACTTTCAATTGGCCGTGATGTGTATGTGGTGTGCACCACTTGGCTGCTTGCGAACGTAATCCTCCTTTGTTGCAATTCTATTAGCGTCTTCTGGTCTGGGCCTCTTGTCTGTGCCTCCAAAGTGGAAACAAGACGAGCAAAAGACGAGAGCTTCGGCCTGTGGTCTTCGCTCACTGTCCGTAATGCTCGTATAAGTAAATTAAAACAGAAAACTGTGACATCCTCATGTGCCTGGGGCGAAAGTAGATTAGCCGCATTCCGGGCTCTAGAGCGGAAAATGAAAATATATTTCCCATTGGCTTACGCAAAGTCTCATCCAGCTGTACTGTGCTGATTCGTTACAAACAGAAACAGCAGCTCGTCTTGAAGGACAAAAGGATGAGATACTTTTGAGGCAATTTTACTTGCCGTCCGTCGAGAACTCCTCACACATTCGTTTAATTCCAATGATCTTCAACATATCCAACTCAAACCTCCCGAAAAAGAATCACTTATCAAATGGCACAGGATTTACGGAACATTTCCATGACATCATTCTACTTCATGTTACCGGTGCATCGTCGTAAGTGTGTCTAATGAGGAACAGATTTGATAAAAAAAGAAACAGAACCACCGAACCTCAAAACGGTGGCCTCCCGTTGGACAGCTGTGTAAAATATTGGGCCCACGTGTCTGTGCGCTCCGAATTAAGGACACACAAGTGTGACGAAGCTGCAGCTGCACCTGCTGCTAGGAAGAGAAGCTTCCACGTCAAGCTCACGCTTCGTAGCTAATCGTTTAGTTCGTGTGCTTGTATGTGTGTTTAGCTGCTGAGGAAGGCTCTTCATCTGTGCCGTGCTGCGTTCCCCAGGGCTGAAGCCACAACTTGAGCGTGTGTTCTCTATCAAATTGATACCTTCCGTCTTAATCATCGTCTTCATTATCATCATTATTATCGTGCCTTTCCGACCCACCCCCGGCACCGTTTTTGGGGCTTCCGTCTAATAGTCCCTAAACTATGAGCTCTGCTTAGCTGTTGATTTGGCGAATGATTACGCTCGTCGCGTCGGCGTGTGGCGTGTGCTGGGAGCGTCGTAAAGGCAAAAGGGACTTTCCGTGTTATTCCTCCTTCCCCCGTGCGTATGAAGGCGGACGGATGAGCTAATGACAGACAAGCATTTAAGGTTAAGATAAGAGCCGGTATGCCTTAGAACTGCTGTGTGCTGTTGTTTTTTTTTCTTTCTTCTGTCTTCTCGTTTGCACACATCTTGTGGGCTAATAAACCAATCACATGAAGATTTGGGGTTTCGTGATACCGATGTTGATTGGCAGGTTGTTGTTCTTCTTCAATCAGGATTCAATATAGTAGAAATCAACAGTCTAGAATAAATAAGCAGTTGTATCAATGTTTATAGACTATCTAGATCATTGTTTAGCTAATCAATGGAAGGCCCTTACGTCAAATTATTGAAATTGTATTTTAAAAAATAGAGGTAATTTTTGTAGAGTTACTAGAGCAGGCATAACTTGCCAACTATAACTTTTCACATAAAAAATAGATAGCAACTGTTATTACGCATGTAATAACCAAGGGGCTGTGGAAAAGTAGTAACATTTTATCAGAAATTGTCGATATTTGATTTCGATCAAATGTTTTTTCACTGAGTATTTTTTCATTAGTTCAAAATGATGAAAGTTGTTACACAAATCATACTATTCTTATGGAAGTTCATGGTGAATCTGTTCGTCCTGAGAGGACGTGTCGGATGTGTTTAGATTCGATTTAAAAGTGCTGATTTTTGCATTCAACAACAAGAACAATCTTGGTACCCAAAAAAGGTTGTTGATGAAGAATTGGCAACATTATCTGGCCGTGGATCCCCGACAATCACTAAAAGAGCGTACAGAATGGGTAGGAGTTGACTACAAATGTGTAAACTCTTAAATACAACAAATATGTTTTATTTGGTTCTCCATGAACTGCTGGAAAGAGACATTGGTGGATGGATAAACATTTGAGTAATATTGCCTGCACAACAGAAAACAGAAAAGTAAATGGGTGGATGGAAAGTTATGAAATCACTATCAGCTATTAAAATAATGTGAGTTGATGGAAGTCGTTCACGCATTTGAACCAGAAAATGGATAAAAGAATAATAAATACATAATATTAATGGGTGAAATGAAGGTTAAAGACATAATAAAGAAGGATTTAAATATAATTTGGACCGTATTCTTTTAATTGTTACTTGTTTTATTACACGAGAAACGATTTGACTGCAATCCACTTCACTTGTTATAAGCGTAACTATCCCAAAACAGGATCTCTGACTCGTAGAAAGTAGAGCAGCAGTTTTATCAACAAACAATACTTTCATAAAGGAAGTCATATTTTCTATTGCTGTATTAGGGAGAAAAATGTCGGAAAAACATTAATGATATCATACAAACTCCTAATCCAATCAATCAATGCATAGCACTATTAGTTTATGCTAAACGTGCTGCCTCTCTATCGATACTCAATCACTCTGACCACTGACCTGATAAATTACAGAACACCAACTCGTAAAATAATTGCTTCTAATGTCGGCGAATCGGCACCGGCAGAGGCTTTGAACAACCCCTTTGAATCACGAATTTCGGCAAGCGTGGGGCCTTATGAGGCTCCATATTCGGCATTCATCCGACTGGTTGGATGATCTGAATAATCATCACTTTCGAAATCATCTCGAACGCTCTCGTTGACGGAATGGATCGGCAGCATGAGCATTCTTCTTTGGGCATGTCGAACATTCGATTCATCTTCGTCGAACGCCACATTGTAGCCACCAGCGAGCTTCAGGGTGGTCCGCCAAAGAGTCCGGTAAAACCCATTTTTCGTTGACGCTCATTTGCTTCTAAACATAACTTCACGAGGGTAATGTATGCAGCGCTAATCACATAAAATTATGCCAATATTTTAGCCAGCATTTACGATTATCAACATCGAACGACGTAATATTTTACAAACCTTCAGCTAGTTTGAGGCAATTGCAATTTACAAATTTTATAGGAGATAAAATTCACGAAAGTGCAGAAGATAATTTTTGTCAATCAAAACCTTTTTTTTTAACACCTTTCATCAACTGTGCTACATTTTATGGCTACAGTCCTTCCAAAATCCTTCGGTTTGCCATCGATCCACTTCTAAGCGAACCTGTTGAAAGGTCTACGATCGTCTTTAGTGCCTTTTGTTGTCAAATCAATTGTGATTATGAGGAATAAGCTTCGCCTGAGCCCTGCACTAAACGCTGCGCCGCGAGCCTGAAGATCGTTACCTACCCATGGAGTCCAGGACATCACCGAACCAAGATACGGTAAGTTTGTCGCAACGGTGGACACAGCGCAGCGTGCAGCGTCCCTAGGTCGTAGCTCCATAAATCATGTTATAAATTTTCATAAAACATCTTCCCGCTTAAACGACCGGAAAACGGTTGGAGTGAGTAGAATTCAGCAAACCAACCAGCTCCTTCGCACTTTGTACGAAAGCAAAAGGAGGAGATGTCCTTTTTGGGACGTTTTCAGTATTTCATTCTTAAAAATGAATCTCCAAGAAAGTACAAACTTCTTCACCTTAGCAACGTGGCTCTCGCTGTGGCCCAGACCTAAGAAAGACAAGCGGATTGCAGAGTGCAGCAGCATCCCGCTAACAAAACCAATAATAGCTCGGACACTTTATGGCTTCCACCAGTAACGATGCACCGTAAAGTCGTAAAATAATAAAAGTTCATTTCGGTGGAAGAGTATGTGCAGGATGGCCGATGGAGTCGAAGTTCTCGCGCACTGCGTCGAATGCGTGTCTTGAGCTAGAGTGCAGAGTGGGTTTTTGGGTTCGGCATGTCACCTCGACATGCATCGACGAGCGTCAAGTCAAACAGAATGCAAACGAACCGAGAACCACTGCTTCAGCCCTGCACGGTGGCCGATTAGATCCGCTGCGGAACATGGGATGCGATTCCCGTGGTCAACCGTTTATGCTCGATCATCGGGCATACATTGTGTGGACAGCGTCATTGAAGTCATTATGGGAAAATTTGATGGTTCAATAAAATTAACCACCGGGACCGGGCTCGCTGACGTTCGTTCCACTTCAGATTGAATCGCACGTCAAAACCGGTTCGTCGTACCTCAGTGTGTAATATGGCTATAAACACCTACCATAACGCTTCCAGAGCTGCTAATAATGAAGACAATTTTTTTTTAACCGCGTCAACTGTAACACGCAAAAGGCGCAAAAGAGCAGCTCAAGCTCTGTACGCCGCTGTCACGTGCTAAATGATTGAGTTTTCTCACGGCAGGTTCCATTATCCGCTCGCTTGGTGGACCAGATATTCTGGGCCCGGGGCCGGGATGGAAAAAGGACAGCGAAAGAAAAGGGAGGGAAAGAATTTTCTCTCATTTGTGCTGTGAGCATTGGGGAAAATGTGACGAGCAAACATAATGGCAACAGGCTAGGCCAGGAGAAATTCTTCGCTGTAGGTAGAGCTGCTCATTCGAGCGAATAATATGGCGTGACAGCTAAACATTGGACCAACAATTGCAAAATGCGGGATGCGACTCTCATTTTTCGTCGTGAAAGAAAGATCATCCTCGTCGCCGTCGTCGTCGTTGACATGCGTGAACGAGGCGAACAAAAAAAAGGAAAAAAAAGGTTACTCGTTCCTTGGCGTTCCTATACCCATCCGATGTCAAGCATTGTTAGTCCCATCAGGAGCAAGAATGCACCGGTGAGGAAGGCTGCTGGACGGTTTGCTGCTGTGGAAGTTGTTGATTTGATGTCATGTCAGCGGCGACGAGGTTGAAATACAGAATCAGTTTTTTGGGTTAAGATTATAAATAGCTCCACAAATCTCTTCCGCACTGCAGGCAGGAAGAGTGCTAATCGCTCGAGCAATGCCAACGTTATTGCCACTTCCATCGAGTGTTTCCTCGAAAATAGACCACCATCTTACGCCGCGGTCGATGCTTTTTGACAAACTTATGGCGTTACATTAACGCTGTACCAGCGTAGAGTAAACCATCGAAAAGCTCTAAGCGCTAAATGCACGACCATTACGGCTGCAACTTTGTTCACAAATTGTCTCGGCCAGAGTACCTTGGGCCCAGAGTTGTCATTCTGCTGCGGGGCTTCGGTCAATTCCGTGCCTAATGGAACTATTAGCGGTTGAAGCTTGAAAATGTGTCCACAGGCCACGGAGGCGAAGTCGATCGCTTAGAATGGGACCACCGCAGTTTAGGAATCGTCGTCGTCGTCGTCGTCGTCGTCGATCATCACCCTGGCCTCCGGGATCGTCATCAAAAAATCAATTACAAAACCCCCCTCGAAAACCACTCCGAACGCACTCGCACATGCGGTTAGATGGGTTAATTTGAGTCCAAAAACGTTCGAAACGGACGGACCACCGTGGGTATCCACGATGATCTGCGGTGGGGCGGTGAAGGTTTTGATGAAGATCGAATAGGATGTAAATGATGATTGATACGATGTGATGTGTCTCTTCTCTCACTCCGGCGTGAGCGAGTGTGATCCAACTCCATTAGCTTCGCGATGGTCCGGGACCTACGCAAGTTCCTGCAGGGCGTCTGGGCGGTGAAATCATTTGCCACCGTCGCCACAAGCTGTAAGCCGTGTGCGCGATCGAGCGAGAGCAATGAAATCGACGGCGACTGTGGCCAATGGTGTGCCCCTCGCATTAGGATAGTCGCACTCATATCGATTTGATGTGATGATGCGAATCGCAAAACGACTACAAATGGATTCCGACCAACCGCCCACCCTGGGGCTGATAAGAAACAAAGTACAAAGTTGGAAAAGAGCGTACACCTCGGGCACTTTTCCGTTGTTCGACATCGTCGAAGCATTAGTTCGAAAGCGTTTAGGCGCACTAATCAAATTGGAAATGGTTCATCGAGGCGGCCAATCATCATTTTGCTTGCAGCTATATGAGCAGGGCTGAGCTGGCTCTTCTTCCTTACGCTGCTGTGAGAGTATTCTAGATGGGAGTTTGGGAG
>NC_064878.1:31441595-31466595 GCF_943734665.1 Anopheles aquasalis | reverse complement strand
CTTTAGTTATTGACGAAGGACTTAAAACAGGCCTTTTTTTTAAAGCTAAATCTGTGCTTCTCTGCCTTATGTTATTCTAGTTTTTTCTACACATTGGTTTATTGGAGCTATTTTGTTATATTTATATTGACACGGTTACAAATTACTACCATCGCACTTTCACCATAGCACACACTTACACCATGACAAAGATGATGACTGATTTTTATTCAATGACCAATAGAATATAAAGAACAATTATAAGTAAGTAAGTGCTGGTACCGGCAGCTTTTTTGCACTTTTATTCATTAAATTCAAGCGTAAATAACATACTATTCTTAACAGTACCGCATTTTATACCTGACAAAACAAGTATGTCCGGCTGATACGAGCCGCTGCAAATTGCACGTGATAGTTGTGGATTGTACTAAAACTTTAGCAGCTATGAGGGATCTGTACAGAAAAACAGTTGGAATGGCAATGAAGTAAAAGATATTGCTTGAGCATGGAATTGAGCAGCTCTACTTTAACTTTTCATGCGCTACAACCATCTTGCAATCTCGATCTTCCGTAAGATCCTTCCATCGCTCGCGATTGTGCGTCGTCTTCCTCGTCTTCTCTTCCGACATACGGGACCAAACAGTGGTCCTTACGAGAATTTTGAACAACAATTGGTGCAAAATTTATCAAATATGAGCCAAAACCATGAAAATTATGCGCTCAAACATCTTTAAACATCCCATTAAAGCGATAAAATAAAACTTACCAATAATCTAAAACGAAACGACAACCAATCTGAGCTTCTTTTTCAAAACTCCTTTCCTGATGACACTCGAACTAATTCACATTCCCTGTACAATGTTCCATTTTAACGCTCTGTCACCTGCTGGACCACTAGGACTCCTGGATTGGGGTACTCCACGTTGCTGACAGGTGTCCCTGACCCCGAACAGGCTTACGATTCCCTCAACCATGACAACCCTGGAAGTGGATTCTTAACCTACAAACCGCACGTCCCCCCCCCCCCCCCTCACCGTTCGCAATGCGGCAACGCACTAGTATCGAGTGAGGGGATCGGAAAAACCGCAAACGAGGGGCCCATCATAGCGCACCTCGGCTTGATGCTTGTCAACGGGAACGATAAAAACACATCGCCACGGGCAGGCCACGGGAGTGGATATCGAATCGAATGAAATGCTCCATTAGATATGACTTGTTAATATTCGATTCCCCTGGGGCGTAGGGAAGACGAACCCATGAGCGTGGCCTCGAGACGAATGCACCCCCGGGGGACACTATGCCACCGCCACCCAAATATGTTGCTGAAGAGGATCATTTTCTACACCTTTTCGTTCCGGCTAACGCTTCTGGACGCTCTTCGCTGGCGTTCGAGTTTTGATTGTGGCTTCCCATCGGTCCCGCGGTCCTGCGATCCTGACACCGGAAACATTCGAAGAATGTGTCACACATTTGATGTGGCTCTCTCTCTCTCTCTCTCTTCGTTCTCCCTCTCCATTCCATTCCACTTTTGGCATGCACATTTGTTTGCTTCTCTGGTTCCCGGTTTCGTCCTGGTTATTAACCACAGTAACGGCAACAGCAACCACAACACTACCTGATGTCCTCCGGAGGTCGCTCGGTCGCGACAAGTCTGTGCCTTTTTCCTATAGCTGATGACAACGACGACGAAGGAAGTGGTGGCGTGGATGGCAGGGAGGGGTTCCCTTTCTTTTCCTTTCGATCCACCACCACACATGAGCAGCTTCATCGAATCGGATTTGTTCGGTTAATTGTAGCAGAAAAATGATAATAAGTCATACCTCCTAAGTAGATGTAGATAATCAAATTATGAACGATCGAGAGACGGTGCGACGGTGATCTCCCGTTGACGGAGCGAGTGAGCGAGAGGCGTTCATTCATAAACTCTAGCCAAGAGGGCGATCCACCGGACGACCGCGATCCGGTCCTGATGGCCGTGCATGCATACATCTCATTAATGGCTTCGAAACCACACGGTGCACAGCGGCCCTTCCGCTTAGTTCCACGTTACGGTCGCATTAATCTGGAGAGCTGGATCCGCTCGATGGCTGAGAAACGAGAGAATGAAAACAATTATCAACTGTTTGTTTAACTCCCCGGTACACCCGGCGAAATGGCCACCATCGGCCACCATTGGTCCGGAGTGGCACCCGGGGGGAGATGGGAGGGAAACTCTCTCGACCGAAAATAATACGCCAAAACGCAAACCTTGCACCCGGAGCGAAAGGACCGTGCCGAAAACGAGCTAAAACACATTTGAGACGAGGAAACCGATTTCCGGATCGACTGGAAATTGGACCAGTAGCGAATCGATTCCGGCTTTCCGATTCTGACTTTTCGGAGACGATCCCCCCGGGCGGGGGGGAACACTCTCATTAACCGAGGAACATCCACGGTCCACTAAGCTGCGGATCGGGATCGTCTCAGTGTCGTGGTGACGCGTTGCCTAACAAGCAGCTAACTTAAGCCTCACCGGTATTATACTATTGACTAGAGAATCTGGTTAATAAAAAGCACCGATTGGCAGCTCGAGTCGACTCGAGTTCCAGTGTCCGACCACATCTCGGTCGGTGAAGCGGCAAAACCATGGGCACAACGTGGTAACATCGTGAACAGCGGACCATGGTCCGTGCTCGGGGCCCACGGTCCTGACCGGGGCAGCTGCTACAGGCCGTTTTTGGGAAAACTAATTTTCACGGGTCTCAAACGTTACGATTCCGACTGGAACGAATTTTCTTTCAATAAAATACCGAAATGCTGCCGCACAGGCAAACCGCACCATGGGCCCCTTTGGTATCCGTTGCTCGTTGGATCCGTGCAGCTTGCGGATGTGGTCCTGCTCCTAGGGTATTGACTACCAACATCGAACGAACCCGTATACCCAGGGCCACAGTCGTGCGGATGAAATATTGACGGCGACGGCGAGAATGGTAGTTGGAGTTGGTCTTCGATTGTTGGTTTTGGTTTTCTAGGACTAGATAGCGGAATACTAAAAAAGCAGCGTTATTTCGAAAAGTTTTTCGAATTAAATGTTAATGAATCAAGATTCGTCGCGAGCCGAAGAAATTATTGATGGCCATTTTACCGAAGCAATAAGTGGACTGAGAGTAATACGCTTGAATTCATTTGATAGATCAAGCTTTAAATACATTTTCTTTGAAGTGTACGCCGTTTGTAGTTCACAGGATGTCTCATGGAAAAGGCAACAATTTTCAATTCACTTTGTGGGGATTTTTTGAACTATTAATTGCGTAATGGCTAATCTAAACATGATTTCTACTAGCAATGACACAAATGATGCAAAAAGAGATCATTTTGAGTTTTCTATTTGCAAAAAAACTATTAAATGTATTGTAGGAATTATTCGATTCTATCTTGCCAACAGTACATCATATTAATCATTGTTTTGCCATGCCTACGAAAAACTAGTAGTGACCGACAAGATTCTTGGTGTGCTGCAATGCTTGCAGTGAATGAAAAAATGGAATTCAATATCTTGTAATATCAATAAGCAAGCAGCCAAAAAAGGTGCTAATCTCAACATGCTTCATTTGCCAAATATGACTTGAAGGCATAGAAATAAGCTAGACACATGATAAAGGTATCATTTTGTAGGTATTTTATCTAGCTATCCAGTAAAAATAGCGATTAAATTATTGGACCACGTTGCGTATGAATTTACGCACATTTGGTTTTATGCTACACATAATGTTCTGCACAGTAGTGGAAGAAGTCTCATTGGCCATTTTTTCACACCATTTGCACATTACAAATGGATTTTTAATCATTTTACATTGTTTATCTAGTCATTAGTAGATAATAGCCCACTATAATGGTATTGGACGATACTGTGGGCAATTTGGTGGATTGAAGATTTTTGGTATGAAATGACTGCTGTTGTTTCGAAACTAATTTATGATCTCTGTACTGGAATGGCAGCTTACTAAATCGGACCAAAATTTAACCGGACCTTTATGTGACTTAATCAAAGGTAGAATAATCGTTTCCAGACATTCTTCTTCCATGGACATGGACAAACGGCCTTTCATGGACCCTCCCGTCATAAAACCACCCGTCGTTTTCAAACGACAACTGGAGATCGCTTGCCAAATGAGTAATTTACAGGAAATTTCATCTGCCTAAATGAATTAAAACCTTACATCGTACTTCCTCTACGATTGCTAAAGTCAAATTTGTCTGCTGGTTTTTGCCAAATTGCAGTTTTACGAGGGTTAATCCAGTTTAATTGAGTTTTCGTAGAGATTGTGCAGACTTTTTTTTTCACCCTTCGTGTTTTATCGGCGATAACTTTTGCAGGTATGGTTCGATTTTGACGAATTTTTTATCACTAAAAGAAAAGACTTAGACCTTTAAAAAGACACACCAAGACAAAGCAGCAAAGCGACCACTAGGAGCGCTACAGTGAGAAGAAGAATGCGGCCAAATATTAAGTGTTCCAAGCTTTAGTTACGTTTAAATTAAGCGTGGAATTATCATTGATTCAAACCGTAATACTACTACTGTTACTCTTGCAACTATTGGGCGAAACAATGAGAGATCAGTATTTGTTTATCACTCGTGAAGGAAAGAAAGAATCCTGTCATATTTTCTGATGAGTATCATTTCACATTAGATTCAGCATTAAATTCTTCCATAGATGTGCGCATTCGTCTTTTCTACATTCAATAAGAGTCTCGTTCATTGATGCCACAGATATGAGAGTAAAAAAAAGAAATATTTTACATATCTTCTCTATCTGTCGAGAAGCTTATGTGAAGCAATTCATGAAATGATATGAAATCAAATCACACCAAATACTCACCATTGTTCACTAGATGGGCCCCTTGGAAGTGAAGTGCGTTCTCGGAGGCTTCGCGTAATTCGTGTGAACTGAAATTACGACGATGGATGCGCGGAACCGGTTGCAGTAGCGTTGCGGTGCCCTCGGGGTGGCCCACGAGGTGCGTGTGCGTTCGACGAATCGTGGAGAAAAAGAAAGTTAATCGTATTTTGAATCAGTAACTTACGGAAGGCAACCAACTCCACCAACTCGCTAGTTCATTAAGAAGTAAGGAAGGATCCCGAAAGATTTCCCAACTCTCCCCCGTTCCAGATCATACGGCATTTAACGCCTTCCATCCGCTTCCCAATTCGCAACGGATGGACTATTTTCGGTATTGAAGATTGAATTGAAATTGAACGGGAATGCCCAAGACCGGTGGGAGCAGCAACAGCAACATCAGCAGTCACACGCAGGAGTCAGTCTGAGCTCTCTGCCTCTGCCCCTCTGGAAATAGGCAAAATAGGCAGTTTCCTCTGGGATTCACATTCCAAGAGAGTCAGGATACTACCGGCTACCGGGTACAGGATGATTGGACGCATTTTTTTTCGCGCCCCTCCTCACCTGCTCGCTTCCCCTCTCCCCGGCACCGGTGTGCACGGATCGGATCGGTTTCGATTGATTGAAGCCAGCGCAACAGCATCCAGCCTCGGCGATGGCTGACGGTTCTCGATGGCTACCGGTGTTGTTTTCTCCCATTTTCTCCGTTGCCCATTTGCCCAGATTTTTAGGGTGGCTCGGAATATTGTACATTGAAACAAGTGTAAAATCAATGAGTTCCAATTCACGCTACTAGCCGACCTGCCGATCACATCGGGATTGATTTCGGGCCGGTTTTTGGGATACCTGTCATGAGGCACAGGAGAAGTTGCAGCATCCGCCGCCGCAGCTCTCGAATGCTCTCTGGTTACGTTTTTTTTTTTACTTCGTCTTATGCTTTCTTGTTTTTGTTTTGTTGCTGACCAACCGGCGAGTGGTTTCGGTTTCGAATGAAATGTCTAACCTCCCAAAAAGCGATCGACATTCACTTCGAACGCGGGATTTGATGAGTCTCCCAAGGATTGAGTCACGGATATCAAACGGGGACGCAAACGGAAGCGTTCGCCTAACAGCAATGGGCGGGCCAAAGGGAAATGAAGGGAAAATGTTTCCCTCCAACAACAACAATCACCTCCCGGGAGCCTGAGTTGACGCTTTCCGCCATAATTACGATCGATTCTTCAAAAGGCGGATCATTGTGAGGGCATTCCAAACTGATCAACTTCCTTCAACTTCCTTCAAAGGAATTGTGAGGTAGCAGCGATTATGCAATCTCTCTCTCTCTCTCGCTCTCGATCATTTGATTTTAATTTTTGTTTTTTTCTTCAGAAAACGCTACCGATAGAAAATCATTTTGAATCATTAGGCTAATTAATCAGTCAATGAGCCTTCTACTGCAATTATCTTTTCTAATATTACAAGATTCCTATAATGGATATTATAGGCCATCATCCCTTGCCATCATCTATATTATGAGCCATTGATCATATGTCAATTCGATATTCTTCTTTAAGAACCTATGAAACAAAAGAAAAACATACGGATAGACCTTTGTTACTGAAACAATAATATTGGGAAACTTTCGCGCCAAGACGATCTGCTAGAACTCAGCGTAATCACTTGTCCAGACTACAAGTATCTAATCTTAGAATCTGGTTGTTATTTATACTAGACTACTATACTATACTACAGCGTTCATACTACTGACATTAAACACTATTTTATAGTGTTAAAATTGAACGCTCACCCGCCAATTTCTAGGCCTAGATTATTACAGTGTGGACACTAGAAAATAGAAAATTTACTATCATATTCTAAGCTTGGATTCTTTTAGCCAGGACAAGCGGTAAAAATGCTACCTTTAAGAGAGGAAACCACAAAACAATCTCGAGATTGGTTGAAAAATGATGATCCATATATCTTCAAACGTTATCAGGCTGCTCAAAATATGTCTGGCGCTTGGTCGAGTCTCATTAATGAGTGAATAGTTTAGGCTACAGTACGTCAAACATGCGGAGCACGCGTACACCTACATCGTGAAGGTGTTTGCGCTAGTCCGTCCGTCGGTTAAGGAATTCCTGGTTGTTATAATTGAACACGATTTGTCTTGCTCTAGGACCCACCACAGCCTTTCGTTTTGCCGCTCAGTGTAGACAGCCAAGTACGATATGCTTCGCGCTAAGTACACGCATTCGATACAGATCAATCATTTCAAACTTGGACGATATTTTTTGTTATCCTCTTTCGCTCTCTCGTCCCGTGATTTGCCTTCAATGTCAAAAAGGTCCTCCTGCGTTGATGGAATCCTGCGTGTTGCTGCAGCTCACTGCAACGTGGGCTTAATTCGTTATTCTAAAGCTAAACCATAACCCAAATTGATGGCAGTGAAGAGCCAGGGAATGAGTGTTCATTCCCGAGGTCGCACAAAGCACAAGGAACTGGAGACTGACTGACTGGAGGATAGAATGCGCCTCCAAAGACGCTACCCATATCCTGCTAAACCGATTAGTCCTTGCTGTTATGGGATTGCTGCTGAAGAGCAAACAAATTACGGTTTGCCCGCTTGAGCTTCCACTGCTGCTCTTGCGTGTATTTCCGTGTGGATGCCGTGGTTGAGGCGGGGAACTGGGTAATTAATTTTTTTCTAGAGCCCGAGGATCACGAGGGCCCCATGCCAGCGAGCGACTTTTTAAAACAAAACTTCTAATTAATCGCCTGCAATAAAGCTTCCCACACAATCTCGCCATTGAATAATTAGTCTGAGAAATTTGTAGCGAGCTGAGAGCGATGTGCGTTACAATTAATGATGGTTGATTTAAATTAGGGCGAACATTTTGGGTTTTTTTTGTTTGTTGAGGTTTTGCTTTCCAGGGGTTCAAACCAGTGCAGTGTGGGTCTGACTTCTCGCAGGGACCTTGAACCTCCCTTTTTCCGTAAAATCAATAACGTTGTCGAATGTCCTGCCGTTGGTGAGCGGTGAGGAATGTCTGGTGCGTTATATGAAGTGTATAAGGGCAGAATGGTTAGAATGAATGTTCAAAAATTAATTGAGACTCCAGCATCGCCACCGTCGGCCCAACTTATTATGCTTTTGTTCGTTTGTTCTCCAACAATCTAATCTGCTAAATGAGCTGGAAAAACTCATTTCACTGCTCATGTGAAGGGAGAGAGCGAGTGCGTAGTAACAGAAACAAATTGTGGTATCATGCTGACATCATGCGCCTGACCATCACGCGCCTTCGAACATATTCCTGCGACACGGACGGCAGCCGAGACGAAATTAATACACAACTTTACTCTAGATAAGCAAATTTCTTCATTCCCGTCCCCATAATCGAGTCCTCTCGAGTTGGGCAAAATCATCGTGAATCGCCGTCATCATCAACGCCGTCCACGGAACGCCAACGGTGGTTGGAGCATTATGAAGGACAGTGAAATGGCCCTCGCACCCGTAGCCGGCTGTAGCGGGCTGTCATCTCATGAAGGCGGAACCTAACCTCCCGCAATGGTGAGAGGTTGTGCAGAACCCGCATGATCATCGGTTCATTAAGGCAAATATCATGAGCATGACGCATCGGACCAAAAATCCTGTCGCTGTCGTACCACCGGTTGATATGCTACCGTATGTGCCGAGCCACTAGCCACCGTTCCGAGCAGTCCAGATCCATTGCTAGGAATTTGGCAGCCCAGGAATGGCACCATCTCGGCCAAGGCTCAGCATTCTGTGCCGTATCTAAATCAACGAACCAACGCAGCGGTCCGAAAGCAAAGTCATCCCAGGAACGCTTCCCGGGATGAAACTCGACGGCAAATCCTTCTTCTACGAGCACGATCCGTTGGCTACTCCGTACTCCTTCGTTATGGGGTGGTAGTTACCATGGTAGTCGTTCGTTTTACCCTATCGGTGGCGGCTCATCACGACGAAGAGCTAGCCCTGGATCGGGCATGAGGCACCAGGCCCTTAGGACCGGAACCCGGTGTGCTGTGGAGTGTTGTGCGGGGACGAAAACTCAATTTTCCACGGCTGTCATGTTGGCAACTGATTTTCCATTCGCTTCCCCTCGTTCACGGGCCAGTAAAGCACACATACACACCGGTACACGTGTGGAAGGGTCTCCTCAAGATGGACGATGTGAATATTTTCGGGGATCTCCTCAAGCTCCGAGGTATTCTTTGTATAAATAGCAGAGCAATAAATAGTGTTACCACTATCCCTGCAAACGGGGAATTTCCATTTCCATGCACCCCTAAAACGGAGGGACGCCGAAATTCTGGAAATGGTAAGAGCTGTCCTCAGATAATTCATTTTCTTGTACAAATTACTACCAAGCTCACTGGCACTGCACTGGCAATGCATTCGTGGAAACTCGAATTTCGGTTTCGGGACTCAAACGAGTCGCCAAAAAGTTTAATCTGCGAGCCTGCGATTAAAATGAGCCAACAAAGTAATGTTTTTTGGGAAATTCCTTATTCATGTTTGTAAAGTATTGAAATAGCTTCCACAATAATGACGTTTTCGTACCGAGCCTTTTGCAGGGCACATTTTCCATGAGACCTTCCAGTAACAAATTCCTAATGTTCATCCATGAAGTTGTTTCATCCGAACCGCACTTTGGCACATCAAACACATCCAGAGTGTCCCATGGAAATGTGAATAAAAATCAAAGGTCGCACCGGGGATTTGTTGGATGAAGTATTTCTCAAAACAGTATGCAAAAAAAGTGTTCCATCCCTGCAAGAAATCGAGGTTTAGCCAGATTTTCCATGGAAAATCTCAGTCTAAAAATGAAAATGCTTTACATTTGATTTAACTTTATTTTGCTTTTAACTTTTTTCCAAAAAGAGACCTACTAGGAAAAAGGTTGTGTTAGAAACAATCGAGTAATGTAAGAGCGCTAGATAGTTCCAAATAATTAATAAATCGTCTTTGCTCTCCATTTCAGCGGTGCATTTGAGTTCTTTAATCTCGAGCGCATCTTTTGAGGACCAGTTTATGGTTTTATTGCCAAAAAATAATGGAGTTATGCAACTAAGTAGCACCTTACAACCTGACATTTTTCGATAATTTATTTTTGCAAACTGTTTCATAATTTGGACTGCCACTGCCCACGGTTGCCCGGTAAAAGTGTATGCAAAATGGACTAAATCTCGTTCCCGCGGCTCCAATGGCCGGCCATCGGTGACAACGGATCATCTCAACACCTTTCACCGGCACTTGATGAAGTTGATGGTTTGTTGCCTCGGGCCTGAAGACAAATGAGATGCGGTGACGAGGAAATCGAACGAACGCCGGTAACATGGCCCGGGGAAGTGCCGGGGCAACAGCAAGAAGGATAAAAAAAACACACACGTCGTTTTAGGGGCCCCGTCGGCCCATTAACACATTTTAACGATCTTCGGCTTCGAGTTTTCTTTCAAAAGCCGGCCGGGACCAGTATGGAACCCCCCAAGGAGCGAAACGAACACAGAGACAACGGACGTACAAACCGTTGACATTTGTGGACAAGGGTACCAGCGAGATCCTGGAGCCAGGGGAAGAGGAAGAAGAGGAAAAGCCGAGCGAACACCTCCCTTAAACGGTTCCCTCCCATCACCGGTGCTGCGGTTCCTGAGGCTCGACGGACCGGAGTGTCATCGAAGGCTCCTCCTCGAACTCGACGCAGCCTCGAAGGAGGCTGGCTGAATTTATGGAAATCTCCAATACCTGCCCTGAACCCTGGCCGGAGTCCTGGCCAAATACAAACGGAGGACTGTCAGCCTTATCCTTTCTCCTCGGCACACCCCTTGGTAGAGGGACCATTCGGTGCCGAAATCATCGATGGCGGTAGTCCTCAGAAGCGCTTCCCGTTTGACGGCCATATCACGCACACGAAGAGATGGAGAGACAGAGAGCGAGAAAGGGAAACCAAAATGTTTGATTTGTTTGATTAAATTCACCGTGAAGCGTGCAAAAATTCGGCGTGCAGCTGGAGAGAACACCGGAGTGTCCTGGCCTGGTCTGGCCTGGCGTGGTTCGTTCTGGCGGACTCTTCGAGCGGCATTCATAAATAGTGTTATTAGGATAGGTCGCCGTCGCCGAGCGATTGCTACTGGGACCAGGAATGTCCTCGGATGAAGCCGGGGGACAAAGATAGTGTCATCAATATTTCATAAATGATCTTCGTGATGCGTTTTTTTTTCTCTTCGAAGTTACAAAGCCCGCAGCTCGCAGTCACCAAACCAAGCGACCGAGCGACCGATTGGTGGTGGTGTCCCTTTGGCTTATTGCTGGTGGCAAGCGTGACCAAATGCGGAACTCCGTCCTACAAACCTACAAATCCTTAACCGAGCGAATGCGCCGTGGTGGTGCTCGTCTGGTTGGCGGCCACACTGGTTCGGTAAAGGATATTTTTGGGAGCTGGCGTGGTGTTGCGACACAACGACGCTGCTCTGATGGCCGGGCCGGGTGCAGCCGCTGCGTTTGGTCGCATTAGTTCCGGAAGCTAGTTTTGATGAAACGAACGGTCCCGGGGTCCCGGTTGCCGCATGCCGCCTGCATGGAATGCGATACATCATGGGATGGCCATCCATTGGATGTGGCTGGTTAGGAGTCGCGCGTTCTGGTGATCCGTTGGCTCGTGCCGCGCGACGTCACCGGCAAAAGATTTATGGAGTGCGGCGAGCGGCGTTGATCACCATCCACGACGATCCCCCCCCTAGCAGGGCAATGATGGGTTCTGTGTCTCAAACGAAAAAAACGGTTCTCGATCAATCCTCTCGTCAAAATGGCGAATGTTATGGTTAGAGAGCAACATATTCGGGAAATTTTTGAAAAAAATCAATTTGGTAAAATTACAATTCCTGTTCGCGTCCGGAGTTCAACTTTTGATGTTTGATCGGCAAATATTGAAATACAATGCATTAGTGTCGAGGGAACTACTTGGTGTCCCGAAGTAGGTGCCGTACAAGAAAAAACTTATTAACCAAAATCAACCATTTTTTTATTTCATAACCACGCAACAGAGAAATGAATCGTATCAATGAGGCTCAGTTCGCGGATTTCGGTGAGCTTTTAGTTGGATAAATGTCGACAAAAGTTTGATAAAACTAATGCAGATTTAGAGAAAGAGCTGCTTGATTGCAATATTTTGAGACTAAATGTGTCTATTTTGTGTCTCACTTAACCTAATAAGAAGAACGTTTGAAATTTGATTTTGCCATCCCTACGTGTACCGATCATTTTCTTTACAATTAACATCCCTGGCTGATCATTTAATTTTGTTATTTACTGATATTTGCCTCACTAGCATAAGCAACTTAAACAAAATTTTCATATTGTTTCAAATATTCACTATATGCAATAGTTTCGTCTGATATAACAGTTTTCATATGATAAAAATGCATTTTTGGTCCTGTTTGTTATGAATGATGAATCTTTACTGTTGTTATTTTGATAAATCGAAGCAAAACTGACAAACTTACAGCTGCCTAAAAGCAAAAAATAACACAATAGCTTAAAAACTTCTGAACCGATACGTTTTGATGTTTTAACTCTTCATCTGCTCTTCATCCAACGCAGATTTTGTAATCAAATTTGTTGATGCTTTTAATTATTATTATGTAAAACTTTTTTTCAACTTTGAAACGCCGTACGAGTTTGTTAAATTGTAATAATGTACTGGGTGGCAACGTCGAAGTGATACACCTAAACTATGTCACAGAATGAAGAATACATTTTATTTCGCGCTGCTGTGCGGTTTAATAACATGGTACAACACTAAACTTACTATTTAATTAGTTAAATTCAACTCTCTAATTTTTTTTTTTTGTTCATTTTTAAGCCGTTATCGACGAATAACAGGGATAGTTTCCCTTTTAGATGATATTGCTCCCCAGATCGTCACAGGTGGTGCGTGTGGTGGCTCTCGACTGCTTTTTTATTGCCTGATATATCACAAAGACTTATGCCATAGACACGATCATTTTTCCTATTCAAAGTTGCCTCCAAAGTAGGCAATTATTCGTCAGAAAAAATTGTGTTGTGAGCAGCGTGCATCTTCAGGAACATCCGCGATCTGGTAACCTTATCGGCCAGATTTTTGCGGGACAACCCGTGATTCCTCTGCTTCTTCAAAGGACTGTATCCAAGGTTCTTTTTAATTATTTTTTGTAAGCAGCTGTGCCTCATTTTCATATCACGCTCTATTTTTCTTGCCGAGTGTTCCGGATTTCATCGTTTATGTTCCTTGACGGCCTTTATTAACGCAGAAGTCCTTATAGTCCGTGTTTCGCTAGGTTTATGTTTCAGGGATAACCGTACCACTATCTTTGAATCGACTGATGGTCCTGTGCACGAATATTTTGGACAAATTCAGATGATATAGCTTGATTCTTATCTCATATTTGGATAGGTTTTGAAGATGTAACATCATAATTTGTTATCTACGCTAATCCATTTCAATTTTCTACAAAATAAAACTCATTTTCAATAGTAAACAGATCACTCTTTCAAATAGAAAACACCGATTTGATCTATAGCAGACATAGTTACTGCTGGGTGCACTAGAGTAAGTGTATCACTTCGACGTTGCTACCCTGTAATTGTGATTCTTAAAAAAACAACTCGACAAACATATGGAATCAAACTGGAATTCTTCAAAAGTTTTAGCTTAACATGACATTTACGTAAAATAAAATCGTTTCATAATTCTGGAGCTGTTTTTCGCAACGTGATGGAACCTGCTACTGTTTGCCAGAGTACTACAGTATTGGAGCAAGATTGCACATTTTAGATTTGCACATTTTACGAATCATCGAACCAATTCATCTTCACCCTTTCCGAGCCAGACAACGGGAAAAAGAGGTTCCAGATAATTCTTCAACAGGTGCACCTGCTGCATCGATCGGACATCGAACCATTTGCCTTCCAGTCCCGACCAACAAATTCCTAGACTCACTCATGCGTGTCTTACTGCATATGCGTTGAAAAAGCTCGTAACCACGGCAGATAATGGACATTTCTCAGGCGGCATAACGTCTGCAAACGTCCTGATATGCAGGCCCCACTCCGGTGTGATAATGTTTTTCCTGTCAGGAGAAGGGAGTAGAGTGCAGCACCTACCGGTGACCTCGAACCTGAACCCGGGAGTGTTCGTTCACCTTCGGGGCCCCTGATAAGCGCCGGTACGTGTTGTGGTAGCCTGAAGAAACTACGCAAACCTATTCACTAGTTACAATTGCAGCATGAGCAGTAACTGTCTTTCTTCTTTTTTCATCTCATCCTGTGCGTCTGTCAGGATGCTGTTGCTCTTTTTTTTTGTGTTGGCTGCTTCCTAAACCCACGGGAGGGAACCGTCTGCAGACAGTATGGTGACGAGACTGGCACATTCAGGAAAGCCGCCAAACAAGTCAACGACCTAGCCCCAGCAGGAATCCCCTAGGCAGGAAGAGTCCATGCAAGCATGCACGCTGGTTAACTCGTGTGACCAAACGCTCTGCAATCGGTGGTCCGTCGGCGGTTGGGTCGAGACACAATCGGCAATGGAACTGCACCAGAGGACGCACGTTATGCTACGCTTTTGCAATGCAACAAGTGCAAGGGAGGGTTGTTTGTTTGAAACATGGCCAGTTTCACGCGCAAAGTGTGACGAATTGGTTCATTAGCAGCAAACAGGCATCGCATCGTTTCTTATCGACCGAACACGTGACGTTATTCGTGTAGGCACCCCACCTTCACGTGTTAAGAAAACTATCGTTTTATGTTTTTAGAAGGAAAAAAATAATGTAATTATTACATGTTCAACACACAGTTTTCTACACCGCGTGTATCCTCTCTCACTTTGCGCAGTCTGCAGCTCAACGCACATCATCGTTTGCTGGGGCGTGCTGGCAGTTGGTGGTGGTAAATGGCTCGTGTCGAAAATCGGCTCTTAAATTACCGGGAGCACAACCTCGCCATAACTTATGCTGGAGATGCTGACTACTGACTAGCTGAAGGAGCTGAGCTGAGAAACGAGGCCACCCGTGGGAGGCACGCAGCATTAATTATGCGCTGTATTACACGAGGCGTCGTATCAAACGAGGCGGTTTTTCACGCCCAACCGATTTCTCGTCCGTTCTTTTGGTGAGGACAAGTTTGGCGGCAAAGCATAACGCTGACGACGACGACGACGGGAAGATGATCGACGCATGTCGTCGCTTCTGCAAGGATTTTCTTACAGCACCACGTTCCGTTCGTTCCACGGTCTGGCGTCTGGATGAGGCCATGGAGTAAACCGGTGCTGGTGCAAGTGCAGTGCAGCAGCACCCACCCCCCCCCCCCCCCCCCCCCCCCCCGGGGCCATCATCAGGATCATCGTTCGGCTTTGGCGGTCTTTGGCATCTCACGCTTGCTTTCGCTTTTCATCGAGTGTGGAAATAATTAATTAGCATTGATGCGTTCGGCAACACTCGCGTACTGCGGCAACTGCCGGGAGCTGCCTGTAACGATCCGTCATCTCCGGCATGCGTGGTTTTTGAAGACGAAGAAGTGGAAGAATTTATCACCTTAACCCCTGCTCGAGGTGTACCATAAGAGTGGTGCGGTGCTACAGCTAATTAGGCACTTCGTATGATGTCAGACCGCGTGATTGCTGATCCGTACGTTCTGGGAACGGTTTCGATGGTTTCGAAAGATGCAAGGCCCTTCATAGTTCCGGATGTTGGATGGAATGAATTCCGTGAAAAGCGATCATTTTTAGCCACAAGCGACGACGACACTTTGTTCAACAATGAAGCACATGATTTCATCAATCAGAGAGAGAGAAAGAGAGAGAGAGAGAGAGAGAGAGAGAGAGAGAGAGAGAGAGAGAGAGACAGAGGAGGAAAATGCTATTTTCCATCGATCAAATAAGGAAAAATGAAATTTTCTCGCGCACCATACGCGGGCACCAAGCAAATACCGCACCGTATGTGTTCAGGCGCATGGTGGAGGCCACCAGAGTCAACACAAGCTCGCTTATTACTCCAATTTTCAGCATACAACGGGAGCAGCATCAGCAAACACATATCTCTGCCACTCCACAGGTTATATGTGTGGCCCGAGGACGACGCCAGCGACGGCGAAGCACGCCCGTAATCTACGCGTGCTCAGCATGTGAAACTACGTCCTTTTAGCGAATCCATACGGCCAGGATGGGGGGGAGAATTCCTGGCATTGGTTGCCGCGCCCAGCCAGCAGCCCCAAAATAACGCGCATTGAATGGAGATTTTCGCTGTTTTCGTTTGCCAGCGGGATTAATGATCTATTTTTGGAGCTGATACCATATCTTTCCCGGGGTAGAGAAGAATTAAGCTGGAGGACGAAACGAGACTTTGCTAATAATTGGAATCCAAATCACTTGAAATAAAGAGGCTGCGCTGCTGCTGCTGCTGCAGATAATCATCCCAAAGGGAAACTTTTAAAGCCACGGCTGATTACCTTAGATATTTTGTGGCAGATTTAATTCTTATTAGAAAACCTGCCCGTGGGAGAGTTGAGAATAAAGTTTACCGGGGCAAAAAGCTGTGAAACTTTGGTGGCTTCAACGCTGCATGCCGTGTGGGGTACTGGGTGGGTAAAGTTTCATTGGATGCTCTGTAAACGGGAAAACCCTAGAATTTGTTATCATTTGCAGAGATAATAAAATGAAAGAGATTTATCCTGGCTTCGCATCTCGCTTTAAAGTTTGTCATTCCTGGAAGTTACAGGTGGATGAGCGAGGAATGTCCATAAACTTGTGCTCTGTACCACACGCTTCGTGTAGTTACTACTAGGAAGCACAGATATCGAACAGTGAGGCTCGTCTGTTTGTTGACAGATATGTTTATTTGCTCTCAGTGATCCTAATTCCCAGGAATCCGTACATCCATTCCCTACTGAGATGCTTTGAAAGGATAAAACCGTTCAGTGCGCTCGTACTGTTCGGTGTTCACCGGTTTTCATAGCCTGCAGCGCTGTTTTGGGTTCGAGGTAGGTTTCGCATGGCTTGAACCTAAGCTCTCTATCTCCTCTCCACACAAATACTGTCCACCAAACAACGGAAAGGGTTTGCCTTGACGGGCGGCGAATCGACTTAACTCTTTAAGAGCGAGTGAGCACTAGGTAATCCGGGAGTCCGGGAGTCCGGGATGCCCTTCAGGCGCTTGCTGGATGCAAAGGCGCAGGTGTCTTAATTATGAGATCACCGGCGGTGTGAAGACAACAGTGAAAGCAAAAGAGAAAATTGAAACTTGAAAAGTCAATTCCCTTATCGATATCCTTGGTTGCTCTTTTCCTTGGCCGGTGGTGGTATCGAAGCAGAAAACGATTTCCAATAACCAACACCGGCGTTGGTTCACTCCTTGATTTCATCTAGGTCATACTGTTTGCTTGCTTCACTTTTCAATTACAGCCGCATTGCGAGGAACACGAATGGATGTTGTTATCAGGATTTACGTGGAACTTCGCGACGTCTCGTAGACGTCGACATTCGAAAGGTGTAGGAGGTGTTGCCGTCTAGAAAAAGTGTTCTTAGGGTTTGGAATCTATAAACGAATCCCTCAACATGGGATTTTTAATGGAAAAAAAAGGTTTCGCATAATCTTATTACCAGAGGATATTTTTCAATTACTCATCGGCCATCGGTCTGCAGCACGATTCACGGCCATATGATAAGCTTCCAGAGCACATAGCCACACACATTGGCCAGGCAGGACAAGTGGCACCCTCGCCCCCGTAGCACGCGTGCCCGTGGCAAGCAATCCTTTTCTGCATTAGGTTTACGCTTATATCTTTGCCCTTTTCCTTCGTTTCGAGAGCCTAAGGCGGTGGTTTCACCGCACACGATTGACGGATTCGATCTGAAGCTGTGCTGTGAGGTTTGCCTATTGGATTTGGACCTCCTGCCTGCAACGTCGGCTTAACCTAGATTGGTTTCGTCCTAGTTGGCACACGTGCTGGTGCCGGTGTCCTCGGCTTGCGAATCCGTTCCTAAACCAGTGTGGAGATGTGCCGAAACAACAAACATCCCAAGGCCATCGTCCGCGTGTGGTGAGATGACCTAGGCATTGGCACGGTCCGGCAGAGGGATTGTAGATTGTACTGTGGCCAGGAACAGAGATTTGACTTTAAAATCTTCATTGAGTAAAATGAAAATATTGAAATTTATGCATTTTCCTTGTATCCCATTCAAGATTAAACTCATTTACTGTCTGGTAAACAGTAAGTCATGTTAGCTTTTTGATGAAATATTCTGCAAATATAATCCCCTGTCCGGCATGGGCCCATGATAAGCTCTCTTGGCTCGGTATCGATTAATGGTACCGATGACCTTGCTTATTCCCCCTGTGCAATATTATCGGATGTATTTTAATCCCCTCTCGCAAGCTGTAATAAATCAATTTCTGGGCAACGCCTGTCAGAAAATAGATCTTTTACCAACCACCACCCAACACTCGCGGTGAAAGGCTTCGATAATTGGTGTGTTCCTAGCAAGCTGCAGACGTTAAAGCGGCCCATAGACGATCAACTTTATTTGTCAATGTTTTTAATGCAAAAATTGCATCGCACTGTCATTTTATTTTTATTCCTCGTATTTGGGCAACATTGGACTAATCCTTAATGTTTCATCAATCTGGGCCACAGGCGCATCGTGTTCGTCGCTGTGGCCCACAGACGACGCCAATATTCAGCCTCCTCAATATATTTTCAGCTGGCTGAAAATCTTCAACTTTTTTGACACAAGCTTCAAATAGCCCACACACGATAAATATATTGGTGTCAATCGACTTGCATGCAAGAGTTGACAAATAAAGTTGATCGTCTATGGGCCGCTTAAGGTGAGCTTTGAGCAGGTTTCAATAAATTCATCGTGAGAAAATCTTTCTTTAATAACCGATACAGAAGAAGATCGGTCTGGTATGCTTTTGTTTGAAGATGGTTAAAACTAGATAGAGGCTCATGAATGGAGCCTGCTGCCAGCATCGCCTGGTCGCTTTCTGCTGGAGCAGTGTTTCTGCACCGAACACCGTTTTTCGCCTGCAAAAGATACGGCTAATTTTCCATTATGCAGCAGCAGCAGCAACGATGGAGCTAGTTCCAGTGCTGGTGACGTCCGATAATATGCACCGGTAATTGATAACTACCATCGTCACGGTTGGGTGAAAGAAGAGCAATCTAGCTGAGAGCTCCATTCACTCAAAACCAACCACTGCAATGAAGAAGAACCGATGGTTTGCTCAATGGGGCAAACATTATGAATGGTTTAGCGAATTGGGAGCATTGCAGATGCACTGGAATGTAGGCTCCTCGCGTATCACGAAGAATTTCGTTTCGTTTTGTCGACAGCGAAGAGAATAAACGAAAAACCAACAAACGCCACTTAGCTTAGTGTTTAGAATGTCGTTTAGAACTTTATTGCAAATATCGAAAGTAGTTTCACTTTTCTAGTCTACTCCATTATCTGCATGTTGTTAGAATGTTTTGGCTCCTTGTGACCATTAGTGTTCCAGTTTCTTCTTTCGCCCTACACGAAGCGCTGTTTAATGTATTTTATATATTCTATTAACACACTCTCTCTCTCTCTCTCACTCTCTTTCTCTCTCGTACCCATCCACCACTTCCAATCCAATCATACACACATTGTTTTACGTTTCGTATCGGTTCTTGTAGCAATTGTCAGTCTTGAATTTAGTAACAAAATCAATATAATTTCGCTCATGGAAGGGCGGGCTTGAATCATGATTTTGTCACACAACAACACATACAGGGAAGTGCTAGTTAACCCAATGCCTAGAGAGTAGGAATTGTTATGAGCATTATCTCTAACCTTAAGATGGATTAAGTATTTACGCCAGAACCAAAAATGATTGCTAATACATTGAATTACTTCCGCTACCTGTCAAAGACTCGATCCAGTGTCATGCACTGTGCAAACACCATAAAAGTAAGCATAAATGGAAGAATGATCGAATGTTTTTCATTTGGAACATTCCCGTTTTTTAATATAATTAATTAAAGCATAATCTACCGACACATTTATTCATTACTTTTATAAGGAAAATAGATATGGAACAGTGACCGTACCAATTTACTACATTCTCATTCGTCAGTTTTTTTTCTGTTTACTTAACTTGGTTTAAAATACTGAAAATCAACTATGTATACAAAGCATTAAAAATGCAGCCTCAAATTAGATGAACATTAAATCGGAACATGATACTTTTCGCAACAAGTAGGGTGCATGGAAGGTTCGTTGCGTAGAAGTAATGCAATGGAAACTGGACGAAACACGTGATCTTTCCTTGCGACTTTCTGCTTTGATCGGCAGACTAAACCAGACATAAGATAGCATGACTCGTGCAGGGCGTCTATGGACTACATTCCTATTATATTCCTATCGTCTTATTTTTGAAGCACACTGTTCCGCAGGAAGTAGGAAATTACCATTTTTGCCTACACTCTGTAAAGTGTAACATAAAAGATGATTAAAATAAAAAAGCAGTTCATAGCGCTTTAATGAAGCCATGGATACACGAAGCGTAAACTCTAGCGTAAACTCCGAATGTAATGCCAAAAAGTTTACGATTCGTGTGGCACGCTTAAATACGTAAAAGTTTATTCTGAAATGTCATTCGCGGTTTTGGCCGCAGAAATCATAAATCGACGAGATAAGTTGATTTATGAATATCTTTTCCAATATTATAAGATGTCGTTACTGAATTAGCGATTGTAGAACTTTCTACTTTTCATACCGCTACGTTTCATGTCGGTGCTGAGTTTACGCTTGCTTTAACGCTCCGCGGGCCTATAATCTTTTTGGCATTACACTCTGAGTTTACACTAGAGTTTACGCTTCGTCTGTCGCCCGCTTGATACTTGAGCACATCTGTTCTCTGCAAGACACCACTTCAACATTCAGGTTTTCTTACTATATCGCCCACGTAATTTTTGTTTTTAATTAAATCAATTCATGATTGGTCAAACGAAAAGCATAAAAAATGAGCTAAAGAGAAGCTGATCATAAGAGGTCCACCACAACCCCAGTAGGTACAGTTGCATGCCAGCTAGGTATGCTGGTTGAGATAGAACACCGGGTGTCGAAAGGCTTGGCACAGAGAGGAAACTGGAGAAAATTTTCGATTTTTTTTACTATCCTTTAATATCCTTGACCCAGACCTTAGTTAAGGGATTAACGATATTTTCGATGATCTCACATCAATAATGCAAAATGGAAAAATGAATCGAACATTCTCGTTGCTGACTTCCATTGTTAACAAACTGGAGATAATTCACAATGGAATGGAACCAATAATGAATAGTAAAAGTATTTTTCATAGTAAAATGTCTCTTCTACAGAGTACAATTTTGTTGATACAATACTTCACGAAATATCGGGCAGTAAAGCAACCTGCATAAAAATGAGGGATAGCTTTTTCTCCAACCTAATATGGTGCTGCGGCTGTTCCTTTGTCGATGGGTGTCCCCTGCTCGAACGAGCAGCCCCCCGAGAGTTGAGCCACCTTTTTCGAACATCTATTCTTGATCTATTCACACTCTTTTGCTTGTTTTATGATTTTTTCCTACCACGAGCGTCGAATGATGTGTCGAATAATAAATTAAGAATATGACGGAAATAGAAATGAAACATAAAATATGTTATAAAACCCCTTTCCACTAGTTAAATTCGCACATTGTTTCAAACATGCCATGAAAAGCGAAGTCTCTTTGCCGATTGAATGTTGAGTTGAAGCTGCTGCAGCTCAGCTAAGGGAATTCGTACATTTGCTAACATCCTAATGGTATTTTTGCCAGTTCAAACACTGTGTGTGTTGCAAGGAAGATATTCACTGTCTTGCCTCATATTTGCCCCTTTTGCTATCGTTAGTGGTGTTACTTTAAGCCTTAATTTTAGAACGCTTTGAGAAATCTAATTTCCTAAGGTTTTTTTTTTTGCTAGTCTAAACACGGTTCGCCGCACTGCTTGGAACTCTGTTTTTAACTATTACTGGCAAAGACGAAAGTTTCGATAGGAAATTGGAAGTAGAGTAGACTCTTGGTTTTTATCTATGAACGAGTTAAAACACGGGTTGCGATAGTGCTACGGAATCTGGAATTTCCCTACGATCTCGGATTGCACCAGTGATACTGTTATCGGGGTTATTTAGGAATTCTATATCATATTACTTTTGCCTATACCAATGAAGAGTTTACCATTTCCTGCGCCTTTTTTTCATAAACTGTCGAATGCGATACCGAACCCGTTTGGCTGCAGTTCGCTGGAACGGATCGTGCGGTTTCACGAAATAAGAAGATTTTCCTAACATGTTTCTAAGCCTGTAGTTTCTCACTCTATCACATTCCGGTTGGCCGTGACAATCGCCAATAGCATTCAATTGCTGATCGTAGAAAAATGTTCATTATCTGCCATCACTCCAAGGGACACTCGAAGCTCTCAGGCGATGCCACCTGTCTGATCACTTTTTCCGATTCTCTCTCTCGCCATCGCATTCTGATCGTCGAACGATTAAGTCGTTATCACTGTTCGGTTCTGTCTCATCCGAAACTTCGTCATCATTCGAATAATCTATGGCAATTTTGAGATCTTCACACGTGACCACATCCTTGCGATCACCTGACGAGCAGGACGAGTTGCGGGACAACGAACATCGTCGCTTGGCATCGCCACCATATTGGTTCGTGGCGATGTGCACTTGAGCAATCTGTTCAGTGTCCGCCTTCGAACTAGGCATTACACTTTGCATGGAGTAGTCTGGATCGTCGTGGATGCACACGTGCAACGAGCTATCATTATCACAGGGAGCGGAGATCGATTGCGGAAGCACATTTTTCAGTGGCGTGCGTACTTTGCGCACTTGGCCGCGATCGGTTTTGTAAAACTTAAACGGTAGTTTCGCCTGTTCTTGACTGGTTCCACTGCCGTGAGGAAGCTGCTGTTGCTCTTGTGTTTGGTGGTGCGTTCCACGATGCCCGTTGTGTGGATACGCATGGTAGTGATCTGGCGGATTCATTCCGCGGCAGGATCCAGTGGAATGGTTTCCTTTGTATTTCTTCAGCGTCGCCGGAAGGCTCTTCGCTCCATGCGATTCTGTAGCACACGACTAGAAAGAAAACCAAGAAAATATTCGGTTGTAAAATTGATGATTGAGGAAAGAATAAGATTTTCGTACATCACTATCCGGTTCATCCTGAGCAAATGTATTCTCCAGATTACGTTGTTTCTTGTTTAAAGCTGCTGCTAGACATCCGACACATATGTCACTATCATCTGGTTGCTCTGCACGACGCTGATTCGCGCCGCAACTACTTTCACGCATCGTGTTGCGCCCGGAAGAATGTGGAGTAATACGGTCCAGTTGCTCCTGGTCGGAGTCCGACTCAGTAGAACTTCGTGACATCTAGATATAAAAATCATAGAAGAAGGTAATGGTTCAAACATATTCGTCAGCTGCGTAAAGATTACACAAAGTTCTCACCCGATTCTCACTAGAAGCTCGTATTTGTGGTAATGGGCTCACACTGTTACGACGTTGATAGCCACCGTCGGTACTGCTGCGATCGTCAATAAGGTCTCCCTCTTCCATGTCCATGTCCAATTGAAGAATACTCTCTTGACTTCCAGTAAACTGTGCGTGCAAACAGCAAAATACAACCATTCTCAGTTGCTTATTTCCAAGCCAGAACACAACGTACGACAAATCAGATAATAACAGATCACGAATCAACAAAGCTACACCAACTATTTCTACGGACTACTATTAAATCAAGAACGAGCAACATAATCGGGTTTCTTTCGTTCCACTCAAAAATAGCTGCGATACAAGCATCACTCATTCGATGAGAAACAGCATGGAAAATACCGAAGGAAACTAAAGACTGCCAACAAATATATATAAATAGAGAGGCTGCTACTAGCAAACTAAAAAAATTCATAAAGATAAAATGAAAAGTTTATTTTTATGTACATTATTCATTAGTGTTTACGCCTATCGTTTGCCTTCAATATCGCAATTGGAAATGTATACACGTGAACGGGCGAATGGACAAATCATGGTGCGTTCTGGATGTCTGGATGTATCACATCCCTCAGTTCTGTACTGTATACTACTTGTGAAATCATTGTGACTTTTGCAGTTAACAGTTTACTTCAGAGGCATCCAAATCGAAGGGTGCTTCTAACGTTCCGCGTCCAGGCGCATGTATTACGCTCTACGATACAGTATGATAGGAAGAACGGATAAGCTGCTAACATAGGTTTCATTTCGCAACCAAACAAATCCACACACTATCAGCTATTACGTTTGAATTAAGTAAATTCTAAGTTTTTCGCAAGGATTAACCGGTGCAGTGTCTCTCGTTATCCCCCGCATGAGTAGTTCAACTTCGACACGATCTAGCTACGAAGAGGTACATCCCAAAGGGCTAGCAAAACTAAATAGAAAGCAACTGAAGATCAACAATGGAAAACACCAAAGAGTGTTTGCAAAGACCAAATCGATATTTGAAGCTAATATTTTCGACCACTAAGTAGACTGATCACTCGGTAGCACCAGCTACATAATGTATCCGCGTAACGTAAAACAAATAATAGCACGAAATGACAGCGATAGTAGCGACTACAGTTGCTCTAGTAGTTAAAGTAACAGCATTCATCTTACAGATAGCTACTACTATTGAAAGGATGCTATCAGAGGGTGGTCTCTATTTTTATCACAGAATCTTACACCTTTGTCGTTGCTTAAGTATTCATGTATCGCGATTATGAGCGAATGATCCAGAGCTTTTTATATCAGCGGTTTTTGTGTTTTTTAACACATATTTTACTTCACCAACCCTTTCCCCTAATAAGTATAACCAATACTCGGTGTTTGTTTAGTTTATCCACAGTGTTTGCAAAGTATGGTTAACGCACAACGACCGTAAATTTTTATCAATTCAAACCTGTAGTAGAATGAGTCACATTCGTTCAACATTTTAATGCGAATATGTGATCGTTAAAATATTGCGACACGATAGCCGCATGGCACGTTCTTATTATGAAGGTTTGCATACGTTCGATCAATAAAAAAAAACAAACGAAGCGGCAATCCTTCTTCTATTTGTTCGTT
>NC_064878.1:31406595-31439095 GCF_943734665.1 Anopheles aquasalis | reverse complement strand
TGTGTCATTGGGTGGTGCGCTGCGACCACTTGTATACCGTACCATTGTTGCTAATATGTTGCGACTAGCATGATGGGAATAAAGAAATGCGAGCATTCTTGTTTCGCTCAATTGATCCGCTTGTGCACACCGCGATCTCAACGCGAACAAAGCCAATGAAGCTTTGCATCTTGAGAACTCACTCAAGACAGACGCGTTTGTGGCGAAATACAGTTCGACACAATGGTCCCATAATGTTCCCTTACCTTCCAGCCAGTAGCAAGCAGCCAGGCCAAACGCCAGGCTAACCGTTGGTGCAATTTATGATTGCAATTCTATAATTACTAAGATTGTGGTGCCTTCGGTGCTGTGCGTCTCAAAATGGAACCTCGCTCGGCTCCACCGGCTAGACGCAATTGCGCAAAATGTTATAATTAAAGTGTACGCTCTTCCGCCTGATTTATAAGGCATCACTAAAGTTCGATCGCAGCCGCGACGCGATAGGGAACGTTGCGATTTCTCTTAAACTGTCAAACGATCGTTGTACCAGAGAGCTGTTTTAGTTTGTTAACTCTTATTTATTCTATAGAATTATCGAACGTAACAGGCAAGTAGGTTAATTCATGTTTCGCAGCTTAACGTTGACGCCATAAATGGCCTGTTAAAGGTGGGACATACAAACCGAAGCCATGCCCTTCACAATTCAATCAACCTTCGTAACGCGCTACAATCACGCACGTCGCTTAAACATCGCATAATCACGAACATTCAATGTCGCGTTCGTTTCACGTTTCCGTCTAGTTTTTATGTACCAGGTGACGTTGGTTGATTTGTTTAATTGTTATTGGAGCTGCAATTTTGCCAATCGAATGTTTATCGATGAATCATGGCACGAGTTCAAGTTCTACTTCCTGATAAGCATAATTCTCGTTTGAGAGGGCAGTTCACAGTTATCAGCGCGTGTGTGGGAGCGACGCATCTTATGGAAGGTCACACATCATGCATTCGACAGTGTTGGATGCACTGGGTGACGATAGAACAAGCTTCAGCTGTGTTCAGGACAGACTGGCGTCATCGATTTTTGCGTGCAGTCTCGGGCACCAGCATCACCACATGCCATACGATGCGTTCCAGTTGGGAATTCCGAGCGAATCACTCTCTCTCTCCAGTGACTCCTGATTGTGCAACAGATCCAGAGCGGGTGCGGTTACATGGAGTCAGAACGTTTCAAAACATTCTTTTAAATCTCGTTGGCATCAAGCTAGGGTTTTCATCTTACTTTTTTTTCTTCCTCTTCTTTCAGATGCGCCTAAAGTGTCGATGAAATTATAACCTTTTGACCAGCTTTTGGCTCTGTGTTGACACAATCTTTTTCGTCCGAGATTCTCCATCAGCACCGGACTCAAGCACGGTGTTCCTTATGTTTTGCCGTTCGTCCCATCGGCGTCACTCAAAAGTTAATTATCTACCGTCATTCCACGGCATTATCAGTGTTTCGAATGACCACAGGTCAAACACTTCAGTTGATGGGTTGGATGGGCCTTCTTTGGGACAGGCTTGAGGTGCTACCAACACTGGGGGCACATTTGTTGATGCTTGGTTATAGACAGTAGTAGTACCTTGTGATGTTTTCTGCTTTAGGCTGCTGAGTGTCGGTATTCCATGGGCCTTTGGAATACGTTAGCCCGGCGCTTAATAAAGTATGAATTACACTAATGAAATTGATGTTTATTCTTCTACCACGAAGCAACCGAGTAGATGCTGTTGCCAGCAGTGGTAGCAGGACGAATACTATACAGGAAATGTCGCGCTGGAGAGAGTGTAATTGATGGGGCGAAGTAATAAATTAATTATTTCTAAGAATCCCTCTCATTACTGTCGCAGGCGACGGTCTGGTCCACCACGGCGCACCAACCCCATGCGGTAGACAGCCAGCCAGTTCGTCAATCGCTGCCAGGGACGCGCACAGACATTAGTCGCGTCTCACGAACGATGGTCCATGCGATGGTGCGTCGACCCAAAGCGCAAGCTGTATAACATGACAGATGCGACAAAACAGCCGACGACCGTGGCGTGGAAGAAACGATGACAACGACGCCAAACCAAGGGAAACCCCGCATAGAGAGTGTTTCGCTAGCGTGAGAGGTCGCTGGTGCGATTGCGTCAAGAGAGTGAAAGTAATCCATCCGATTATAGAATTGTCCGCATGGCCAACGGAGGAGGACGGATGCAGCGGCTAAAAACACACAGTTCAACGTTGCGGTGGCCACGTACAGTCAACTGTCGGCAATGCCAGGGCCGTTTGTTTGCGGGGGATATGGCTGCCGCCCGCTTGCACACACTAACGACAGTGCCACATGTGGCACTGGTCTATACAACCGAGCGAACGAGCAGCACCCCCCCGGCCAACGTGACCGTGAGTGATCGAGTTTCTCTTCGTCTGTTCATGCTTCGATGACATTCACACTGAAGCGCCCCTACGATCAACCGAATGGTACGTCGATGTGTGTGATCTGTGTGAAGAAACTCTCAAGCCTTTTCGGGAGTTTTGTTTGATTTTCAGTATCTTGAACCTAGCACCCGATAAAGAGCACCGTTTTATCTATCAAGCATAGGGAGACTATTCCCAAGCTAAGATAAGTAAGCAACCACAGCAAAGGGTGGAACGAATAAATTCTGTTATCGTATGCAAACAAAAACTGAGAACTTCCCGAAAAATCCCCGTTCGTGGCGAGGATCAGGAACATGCATCTCAAGCAGCAGTCTCAAGCCTTTTCCAAGCTGCAAGCTCATGTTCACGTGAAGTACATCTTACGGAAAGCATCAATGCCTCTCTGTCCTTAGCTGACCATCCTAATCCCATCCATTTCAATTGCTTTACAATCGCTTTACTAGGTGATCGACAGCTGCTGTCGCCGTCACCACTAACACCGTAACGCCGCTTATCGACGTCAAATGTGAAACAATTGGCTCTCGATTGGCGGCGTAGATCAACCTCGCTTGGGTATGATGATTGAGTGCCGATAGAACACTGGCACCACCAAGACAACTGCGCTACTTTATAATTAATTGCGGGCCAGATTGTCCACCACGCAGCACAACAAAACGGTGCCGGAAGTGTAAAAAAATGTTAAATTTTTAGTAACCGACCATTCCACCGGCCCCCACCGTTGCAAACGTTACTCGAATGTTCTGCGTGAGTTATCGCGTGTCACGTTCGCATATTCGGGACATCGATTTGCCTCTTCAGCGTTATCGACAACGGCAACGACGACGACGTCTTGCAGCCATGCGATTATCAGGTGTAGGGGGTGGGGGTGGCGTTGTTTACAGCCAATCGATGCTCGATTGGCGTTGTCACGAGGGAATGTCGATTACAATGACTGTTGACATTTACTAGTTGGCACCAGCGTGCGTAACGGGACCTAGCGCGCAAGCACCACGTTACGTGACGGTTTCTTTAGGGAAGTGTTTCTACGGGCGGGGGCGATATCGTGCGCTAGATTATAACGTCGATTTCATGTGGGTGTTCGCTGGGGCTATAGCGATAGTCATAGAGCCTGAGATCGAACTTCCATAAATCCCGGAACGAAATTGTGGCCCTTTTAGGAGGAAGACGAATGAAATGGATATGAATTGAATCGAAATTGACAACCTTGTCGCAACAGCGAGACAATGAAAGTACAACAAAGAACGTCGCGACAGATACTTACGCTCCTTATCGGTGATCTTCATTTTATCCAGCTTCGCGTCGTTCTTATCATTGTAGATAATAACAGCGGCGGCACCGTGCTCGTAGGCGTGCTTCACCTTATCCTCGAAGTTGCAACCGCCACGGCGCACGAGTGCAACCCAGGGCAGGTCGCGATCCGGGAGCGGTTCACCGAGCGTCCCATTCCAGTGACGCGAGCAACCGGAGTGATCGCTCCGGTTGCCAGTGTTGCTAATATGCACCAGGACTCCGCTGCGGTTCAGTACACGTCCCTCGCCGTACTTGGCGCTCTCGTTGCCACCGAGCTCTATCGTGCGCCCTTCCGAATCCTTGTAGCTGTAGTTGAGATAGGCGAGAGTGTAGCTCTCGATCGATAACCGGTCTTCAGCCGGCAGTGCGAACGAAGACACGCCATTGCTGAACTCGGTAGGCTGTGATAACGATGTGATGTCGTGGTTCGGTGACGAGTTGGCTGCCACCAGCGAGGCACCCACCAGCAGCGACAGGAAGTTGTTCATATTCACCTGATGGCTCAGTGCAGACATCATCCCTGAATTTTATCACTATCACACATACACGACACACACATGCACACGCACGCAGCCAGGCGCGAAAAACGCACAGAACCGCACTACTGCTTCGCCGTTTGCTGCTGCTTCGTCTGACGCTCCTTAGGATAGGAGGAGCCGTTTAACACTGGCCACCGTGGAGCGCCACATTCGTTGTCGCCGGTTCCTCGCTGGGTCGGGTCGCGTGAGACCACGTTTTTATCACTGAGGGGGGTGGGCGTAGAAAGCGTACACAACGTACCTCTCAACTTCTCTCAACTCATCCAGTTATCACACTTGCACACGGTCAGCCTACTTAGACCTGCTTAATGCCCGGGATAAACCATCAACGACGGGCCAACCGACAATGCGATTTTGTTGGCAAAGTAGACATAGACAGAACGGTGACGGTGACGAACACAGACAGACAGACAGATCCACTATCGTATCAGAACACCTTCTGATAGTCGTTTGTTGTTCACTTTTTCTAGTGCACACACCACGAGGATGATTCACTTGCGTCGGTTTTTTTTTGTTTGTATAAATAGCGTCCGCCAACACGTACCGCCTCTGCCGTGAAACTCTTCCTTTCTTCTATTGGGCCCGTGACACAGATGTGCACTCGTCAATTCGACCGTTCTCGATTCGGTGGTACAGCGTAGCCTACTCTGCTAACCACCCACGGAAGGTTGAACTCTACGAAAATGCGATCGTTCTGCGATCGTGACCGGGACTACACTGGCGAAGAGCGCGGCTCTGCACTGCGCCTATCCCTGCTGTAGTGCCGGTTGTTGTGTATCATCCACACGCGTTGGCGGGGTAAGACTCTCGCTTCGTTGGTGTGTGTGCGTGTGCCTGGGGCTTCACAACGGAATCGATTTTGTGGCAGAATCTCTACGAGTGTTGTTGTTTGTTCGATGAGGGCGGGGGGTCTGCAGACTGCCTGCCTTCTTCAAGTTGACACCGAGAAGAGCACGTTCCTCACCGGCTCACGGGCATACGGGACAGCCACGAGTGATCGGCTTAGGGTAGCAAGCCACATACACGGAAACTGCCAATTGGAAAACCTGGAAAAACAGAATGTCAAAGTGGAAAAGGTTGCACGTTACGTTTGACTGTCATGAAGGGATTGCATGATGGAGTTGGTAAAAAAAAAATTAGAGAGAGAGGGAGACTAAAGATCCTGGGGCACCCACCCCACGGTAACATGCTCGTGAGTTGAGGGGTAATTTCATTACGCCGAGATTTCACTGACGCAATGCGACATCCGCGGAAATACCACGACCGCTGGACGTCGTTGCGCGCAACCGGTACGCCGGCATGTACCGGTGCCTCTCTCGTCGTTTTAAGATGAATGCCATTGTTTACGGAGATCAGAAACCCTTCAACAACAACGACCACGGCATTTGTGTGGCAACGACTGTTACGAATGTACCGAACCACTAGTGTTCTAGTGTAGAGGCTTGTAACGGAGTTCCCAGAAGCACATCAACGGTAAGAAGTATTTTCCCTTTCCAAGCGACCATTGCCCGACCGTACACCTTAGCTTCAACATGTGGACCATGTGTGCACTTCAAATTCTTATCACTGATTAGGTCTCGCCCCTGATGCGTCGTTTCGTACTTTAGCTAATGGCGAATTGTGAGTGATAACAATTACATCAACACCACACATCTGGCCAATCTGGCCACCATATGAGTGTGGTACAGGGCAGGGTCGTCGAAACAAAATTAGCAACCTAGCTACAACCATCGATTGCTGGCAACCCTACCTTATCACGGAAGAAGGGCCCCTGCGTGTGGCAGCCAGTGCGTTTGGGCTATTAGGATGCGTGACTCGCGACTTCCACCACGGATCGATGATTCATCAGCGTCCAAAAGAGGCAGAGGATTTCCATCCATCCATCCGTTACCCAATGAGTGTGTTCACCCGGCCGTAAAAGGTTTACATATCACCTCGGGGGCCCCCCCGGAGAAGGTCGCTTCAATATTCATATGGCTTCGGCTTTAACATCGCATCCAATTTTCACGGACCGGCGCTACCATTATGGCCCTGGAAAAGGCACGATTCCGCGCACTCTTCTCGCGCGCTGATGGCCTTCGGGTGTTTGCTTGGGCCGAAGTAGAAACTTGTGCGGTCGGGCCATCGATAGTCGATAGTACGCGGTCAGCGATAAGAAAGAAACATTCCCATACATTTTGAATGTTGAGGCCGAGAAGGGCCCTCCAGCATGCCCGAACAATGCCCCCCCCCCCCCCCCCCCCCCCGCACACAGTAATCAAGGAACTAGTAACGTGATCTTATAGTGCATTAGCATCTCTTTTTTTTTAGCGAGGAGCGAATCTACTTTAGAAGGCGCATTCATACGTCAGTTGCTAATCTTATTTAGATCGTGTGCCCTCTCACCACCGCTTAGAACAACGTTCGTTTCCGGTTTTCTGAGCGGATCACACTCAGGGAGTCAGGGACAAGTTTTAATGTTCTGTTTTCGATACAAAACATCGCATTACGCAGTGGTTCAGCGATTAACGATCGTACGACAACACAACTAGGGACTGCGTAACTAAGCGATACTGTCGAGGTCGGTTCCAACGGTTTCTTCAACAAGATTCATCTCGCTCCAGGCGCATCTAGTGATCCAGTCCATCCATCCAGTATTTTGTGCTCGTTAACGCTAGAGTGAGATGTGCTGCTGCTGTTTACGATGTTAACGACCAGAACACGAGCAGAGGTAAAAAAAAACCTGTTCCCAGTTGGCCACAATCATCACACACATACCCAGGCACACAGAGACATACATCCCCGCTCTGCTCTGTTCGTGTTCGAACAACAACACACAATAAGGTGACAAGCTACTGCAGCTGCACTTTGGATCACGAGGTGGAATCGAGTGAAATAGGTGCATGCCCAGATGACATCGACCTGCCTCACCAACCAGCCGCGCCTCCTCCTCTCCCTTTCCTTGCATGATGCTACTGATGGTGAGTGCCGATCAGAAGTTGCGTTTGAAAGTGGCCCCATTCGAGACAAACCATTAGCGTCAAGGTTCTGCAGCAGCAGATGAGTGTGGCTGGGCGACTTGTCTCTCTCTTCGTTGCCATTCCGCCGCTGTGGCCCTGGCAATGACCTTCCTCCACGGAGCGAGAGAACGTCTATTCGGTCAGCGAAAACAAGCTCCTCAGGTCCGAGCTGTTGTTGAAACATGTTTTTTTTTCCATTGGAAACTATTATGCTCGTGGCTATGTTTCGCATCCACAATGCTCGCTGTCCTCGTTCTGCTCTCAGTATGGTCATTCTGACACTCGATCTGACTCCGGTTTACCCTCTTTTTGCACTAAATTGCGTAGTTTTGGATGTTGCGTAAAGTTTTGCAATATTTTTAAGATTCATTCATATTGTATCCACCCATTCCTTGGTAAGATAAGCCAATGAGTAACCGGATGTTCACTACTAAATAAAAATGCTCGGGTTTTAGTCAAGTTTTAATGTGCGATTTGGAACTGAACTGACATCATCGGGAACCGGACCAGTCAGGTAAGATTATCTTTTCACTGAAACAAAGCAAAACGCAAGCATCAAGCGAGTCAGTTGCAATGCAGCATCTTGCATACATCCGCTTTCTGGTGCATTGATCGAGCTCATCTTGGATCTCGGGGATGCGATCGAAACCGTTCGTTCTCGTGCGCGCATAACTGTATATATGTGAAAGAGAGAGAGAAGAGTCTGTGCACACGGTGTGTTAGGCTCCAATGAACCCTTGGCCTACGTCTACCCAACCGGTTTCCTGTGTACCGCGCGACCGCCGACCAGTGCCAATGATGTCGTCGGCAGTGGCGTGACGTTGCGTCGGCGATCGAAGCAAATCCCCACAAACGAGAAGCTGTTCTCTAGCCAGCATATAAACGACGCGGCGCAAAGCAGCGAGAGATCGCGTTACGCTCTAGCAAGCTCACCGCCGTCACTGCCTCGCAAAACGCAAACCTACAACACCTACAACAACACCTTTGCGTCCCATCCACCCAGTGATTTCTCACTTCCGAGAAGGAAGGTGGGTCGTTGAATGGCGCGAAGGTTTCACCAACGATCGCGACAACGAAAACAAACAACGAACCTGACCGCGCGCGAGAGATTCTGCACGCTATACGGTCGTGAAAGTTCCAATTTTAAATAGTATCTCTAGTGCAGAGGACGCCACCATGGCATTCATTCTCTAGCCACTTTTCTTCTCACCTAGACCACCACTCGAATGGCCGTTCGAAAAAATGGTTCACGGCACGGGGTGGTCTTTGTGAAGCCGAGTCGAGGCGATCGACGATCGATCGATCAACACTTTTGCTAGTTTGAAATTGCTATGATTAGCGTTTTAGTTAATATTGTAGGTTTTGTAAAGATTTTTGCACACAAGAAAATGAAGGCTTCACTTCAAACCAACGACAAACAAGCAAGGTCCAAATGATGAACGGGCGGACTCCATATCTGAATCCGATCGATTGTACCCTTTGAACACTGGATTCGATAGCAAAAAGGCAACATTTTGCCAATCGAACGCAACACCATCTCCCTGTATGTCTGCGCACTGGATGGCGTGGAGCTGGGTACGACGTGACCAGCATCGCACCCGCGTATAAGGAAGTTGCCCATCAATGGTGCAGATTGTGCTGCGCCCCAGTACGCCATCCGGATGATCAATATTTCAAGCATGATCTACCGGCCATAGGAGATGATAGTTACCATCATCTGCGCTTCCATGACGCTTCCGGTTGAAAATGTGCCTTATCCTCTGGTGCTGCTGCTGCTGCTGCTGCTGTTGCGCCCGTCTACGCCATAGATGCGGCGAAGCAGCGAGTTAATTGCGTAAGCATACACCAACCGCTGGAGAAGAAACAGTCGCAAAGTATGAAATCTTCCCGTGGACCGACCGTGGAACCGCCACCGCACCACTACCATTTGCATAGTTGGCGATTTATTATTCTGCATCGAAGTCGCCGTGGCGAGTACGGCGGGTTGTTGTTGTTGTTGCTTGGCACCAAGTCAGCCGCTATACACAGCGCTTTGCTCAGCTGATGAATTATTCAGCCTGGGAGGTGTGTATGTGTGCTTGCTTGCTTGCGCAGCGTGGGACGCGACAATCACCGTGTGTCTGAATGAGATTTGAAACTAAGAGCGGGCCTGAAAATAACCCTATTACTTCCTCTCTTTGTTCCAGCTACTACCGCGGAATATCTCGGATCCCGTGGCTTCCTACGATTTGAATATCTCACTAGAACGCAATGCCGATACATCGAAGGGCTCCCACCGAATGGAAGCACATAAGGCATGGATGAAGCGCACTGGATACACAGGTTTGTGCACTTGACGCTTGAAGAGTCTGTACGGGGTGTGGAGGATCGAAGCAACTCAACACCACAAACGACAAAGCGCTGTTTACCCTAAACTCTCATAGTTCCCTGCTAATGGCATACTACAACTGCGTCACATTTCATCTCAGCACCCTTTGAACAGCGGATAGTGTCTTTCCGTACCGCGAGTCTCAATATCACATTCGAACAAAGTTTGATAACGGATGCACACAACATGTTCTTTGCAAGTGATCTCATGCGTGTGTGTTTGGTTTAGTAGAAGGTTTTTTTGTGATTTCAAAAATAAAAACCTTCTTTTGCGTAAAGAGAGAAACCAAAAGGAAAATCCAATGCGAAAACAAGTCAGATTTCCCTTCGCCAACTACCAGACACACACTAGCGAACGCGCTCACTGGCACGCTCGCGGACACACGAGCTATACGGATGGTGTGCGGTTTGCTTGGCCCACTAAAAGCCGGCGATCGGAGCTCAGCTCCGCCACCCAACAGCCAACATCCGCGATTCGTGGCCACGTACGTACGGCGAGAGGGTACGCGAAGGTTTCCGATACAACGCAGCAGTCGGTCGGATGGTCGGTTGAAACGCACCAATTTTATTTGAATAATTATCCCTCATTACAATGAAGCGCAGTGTGCGTGGCGGGCACGAGCTCCTTTCGTGCTAATTAATGGTAGTGGATGGATGGATGGAGAGGATGGTGAATCTCTCAGAGCAACCGACCTCGTGTTTCTCACCCGCTTTCTATTGATCCCGCTTTTGGGCGGCCCGGTTAATCCGCCCAAAGGCACCACCCCGTACCCCGGTTCTTCTTTCACGTGGCCGCGCGCTATCTGGGGATGCTACTCCACTAACACGCCAAGGTGTAATCGGCACATGAACCCAGTTACTGTGCGGTTGTCTACGGTAGACCTCGTAAAACACACTCCAGGAAGGTCGAATACGGCGGCTCCTCGCTTCCGTGTTGGTGCGCTGCATACATTTCGTATGTTTGAACGCATTCCATGATCGTATTTCCTCCCAGGAATTCCAGCAAATTGTCTCACATTTCCGCAGAGATATATTTTATAGTCGAAGTCTTCTACCTCTGCTCTTGGTGGATTTTCATACCTTCTTTTTAAATGGCAATGACAATGATTGGCGCCAATCGGGATTCAGCACATGGTACAGCCAAATGAACAAAGTCTCGCCGATATGACAATATTCTAGTGGATTCAGGTCATTCCTTTATGATCGAGAGATAAGCGAAAGAATGATTAGTATCGCGCAGCAGCTGCCACAAGCACCGCACGCACGTTCCTGTCCGGAAAGAACCACAAACGGAAATAGCACGCTGTTGACTAACAGCGGCGGGACTTTGTTTACATGATGCCGAAGATGCCTCTCTCTGTGTCCCACGACGACACATTTCTTACGCAGCAAAACATTGCAAGGCCCACCACCCCCATCACCCTCATTGAGGGCCATTTCGTAAACGTATTTTTAAACTGGTTCCCGGTTCAAAAATAGGTCGAACTTTGAGAATGTGTGCCACGCTACGCCACGCCGCTGAACATCTTTATCAAATATTCGGGGAGGTTTCATAAACAAGGAAATCGCTCAACAAAGACGCCCCGAACGAGACGCAGTCGAGAGGAAGTTGCTGAGGTGACGTCGCCGTTAGTTTGTCCGAAAACACAATCGGTCGCCACACATGCAGCCGGGAGTGCCTATATTTAGCGTAAGGCCATTCATTCATACAATCCCTTGAACCTGAACGATGGGCCATCCTTGAACCGGTGCCGTTGCCGGTGTGCCGGTGGTAAAAGATGGTAAAAAGTCAATATTTTACCCGTGCACACGCGGCAAGAATGTCAATATATTCGATTATAAATACTTATCCCAACTCAACCGATTACCGGTTCTTCGGCGCGCCTTTAGCCTTTCATGGGCGAACGTACGGGAGCAATGAGCTTATGTCGCCTTGACAACAGACACCAAAGAGATAAGCCAAAGCCAAAGCCATCGCATTCCAATCGCAGGAAGCTCTAGCAAGATATTTTAGCATTCCGTTCCTGGCGGGTGATTCTGCGTTCACGTGACTAGCATAAGCGGGGGGGACGCTTCTTACGCTGGACACAAAGTGCAGTCCAGGAATAGCGGCAGAATAGGCCCGCACCACACCGCATTGCTCACTTGCCGTGGTGTTGATCGGTCACCTGCCATTAGCAAATCCGTGGGCCAGAATTATCCTGCCGGACCGTTTAATTCCCGCAGTGGCACATGTTATTCCCGCGGTTGGTCGTGGAGGTGGACAGGATTAAGGACAGCACGAAGGCAGCACGTTCCGCTGTTTCATTCCGTCCACTGCGGTGTTGTCCTTCACGTTTTCTTGCAGTTCGCCGCGCCACGAGGCCACGTGACGATGCCGGAGGTTGGTGCGGTATTCATTACAATAGAAAGTACACGTGCTAAAGGATCTTTAGGGCCAGGAAGTGGCCGTGCTCGTGATGAGTTTTATATCCTTCGTGGTCCGTGGTGGCACGTTTGTGGTATTACTGTTGCACCTGACTGCAACGCATCTTCCGCACGCTAAATGGATTATCCTTTGATCCACTGTCTTTATGGCTCCGATTCTGATGGCACGTGGCACGTGTATGCCCTCTATACGCCCAGGTCCTGAAAAGCTATTACACAATAAGAACAGTTTTTTTTTCTGTTTCCAATGACCATTGAATGTCGCATGGTCAAACGACAGTTGTGGGTAATTGAGAGGAGAGGAGATAGCGCAGTGTTTGCGATTCTCGGGAAATGGCAACCGCAAGCAACACGACAGTGAACTGGGTGATGACGTAAAAAGCGTATGAAAATCCACCCACCCTTTTGGGTCAATGCCTAGGCCCTAGAGGCTGTCGATGTACGCTCGAATCGAATCGAATCGAACGGACCGACCGAACCGCCTCCTGATTGACCCACTTTCAGCTGCTTTTTGGCAAACATCGCGCAATGCATGCAATCGTCATTTGTCGTTCTGTGAGTCATTGTGGGAAACGGGAAGGTGGACCGCCACGGGTTCCACGGGTTGCTCCGAAAGCAAAACATTCCAACCAAACATTCACGCGGGAGAATCTGTTTCTCGGGGAAATCCCCGATCTTCTCCGGGATGTTCGTAACCATCCGGCAAATTGCGAGATTTCCTCTGCCAATCGAGTGAACCGTGAGAGCGCTCTAGCAGGCGGAGAGAAATTATGTAAATTGCTCACCCCTTCCGACCTGACCAAAATATCCTGGTCTGCCCGAGGCCAGCTGGTTTCAACAAGCGTTTCTTCCGGGTTCTCGCGGCCTCCGCCCGTTCTACCCCGCGGGTGATTTCGTCAGAGGCAGATTTTTGTCGTATTTTTCAGAGGATGCTGAACAACATCAGAGGATGCTCTGAGATACTTTTGTTCTCATCACGAGCAGCATTAAATTGATCGCCAGATTTGTGAAAAGAAATTTCCGTTCCTTCCAGCCAATGCTGCATATCCCAATATCTGTGGCGCTTTTCTAGGTCTTGCTCGCTTCAGCCGGGGAAACCTCGATTCAAGGATACCTGTTCTTCTTCCTCGCCCTGCCGCCGCTGATCACGGAGATGGATGAGCACCGATTTGTCGATTTTCACTCGCCAGAATCTACCGCTGGTTGACTCTTTGTTTGTTCGCAAAAATGCCGCAGATGCTGGGAAACGACTACCACGTAACGATTCTGTTCTGTCGCATTGAAGTTGCTCCGTTTAGCTGGCTGCTGCGCGAAGGACAATTTTCTTCCCCTGCACACGCACTCTAGCCACTGTGAACCACTTTGCACTTTTCACCAAGAAAAACACACAATGGAAATAAACTTTCCCGAACGAACGTGTGATCGTGGGCAATTTTTCCACTCGGACTTTTCACGGAGTTTGGTCTACGCTCCCTCTGCTGTTGCTGCTGCGGGTTTCTCAAAAAATCTTCTCGCGGGGCCGGAGCAAAAATCGCTTTTGTTTTGTTTTTTTTTGCGTTTTGCATGAATTTCGTCTCACTGCGATCATTTTCTTGCTCGACGTGTTGCTTGAATTTGACCCTGGTGCGACCATTTTCTTGCTTGATGTGTTGCTTGAATCTTGTTTTCATCTGAACATTTTCTTGATGTTTTGGGCTGTCTGTTTATACCGCCAGGTTCCGCGCTACAGCTTACCCTTCAGCACGAGCGCCCTCTCGCGGTAATTTTTGTTCATCCGCTTAAATTGACCGTTAATTTTTTATTTTTGAGTTCGTCGCGCCTGGCCCAGAAACACCTCACGGACAACACGTCCGTACCATTTGTTTTTCAAATCTCGAAACCAAACCATAGCCACGTGGAAAGCTTCTGAAATATACGGGAAACACAACAAATAATGGGCCATTGGTCAGAAAAAATGGCTTTCGGGGCCAAGTAATTTGCACAAAATACCGCAGGATCAAAAAACGATCTCATTTCCCAGCTAATACAATAGAATGTAAATGCAGATAAGATACCGCGATAATCAGATAAAGACCATTGGTTTTGACTCTGTGTTTGTTACTCAATTTTTTGTTTATTTCTGTTCCATAAGTGTTATATAACAGTAAATATCAATGGGTGCCAAATATGTTCATTACACTTTTTCACAATTTTGGAGAGAATTTTGTAATGCTTCAGCAAGCACGATTCGATTTGTTCTGTTTTTGTTTAGTGTTTCTTGTTTTTTTTTTGTTGTTTGTTGTATGTTTCATTTCTTATTTTTGCGTCGTTTGATTACTGCTTTCTTAGTACTTTTTCTTCTTCTTCGAGTGCCGCCGATTGGTTTTCTCGTCGTTCCGTCGTTCCGAAACAGCATTCGGATAGCGTGTAGCCGGATGGTTTAACACACGTGTTGTTGTATGAGAACGTTATTGAACCACCGCCGTGCCACCAAAGTGCCGATCATTTGTTGAATATTTTCGTTTAAATGAGAGGGTCGAGGCCCACACCTCCGGTCGGCCCTTTTGTATAAATCCATCCATTATACATGCTAAAAACAACCATTCAAACAGAGTACGCTAGTGAAAATGTTCAAAACCGAAAAGCATTCCTTTTGTGGTACCGGACGCTTAAGCCCTGGTGGGTATTTTATCGTATTGTTTCCTCGAATATCCTGGCTAAGAAATTTGGTTTACGTAAGAAATGATTTTTACAGCTGCTCTAAGCCAGAGCCTTCCGTGTGCTCCCCGTGTACGTGCGCTCCCGTACCAAAGCCACCAAAGTGCGAGGAATCCTTGTTCCAGACGCAATTTCTTAAAATCTTATCTCTTTTACATTTCTCGCATTAACGGATGCGCACTGCCATTGCAATTTAGTTTATACCACGAGTTAGCTTCTTTTGTTAGTTGTTGACCAATTCGATTCACTTTTTACACACATTTTACGTTCCCCGTTTTAGATGTAGGTGTTTAAGTAGCTATTTTACAAATATTATCAAATAGTGTCGCTAAAGTTATTCCATTTTCTTTCATTCTTCTTCTTCTTAATCTTCATTTCCTTTCTTGGCTCATCGATCCACGCACACGGCACGGTAGCTCCTACAAATGTCGGTTGTTGGATTACTTTAGAGTTTTCTTTTCATTATTGGAATCATAATTTTTGCCTAAATAACAGTTAATTTTAAGTACCATTTTGTTCTAATATTTTTCTTCGTTTTTTTCTCCATTTTATGACCGACACTCACCACTTTTTGCATCGCGTTTCGTACTCGTACTTGCTCTCGCTGGTGCCCGCTCGAGGGTAATTTCCATTGACGCTATTTACAAGTCGGCGGCAATCATTGTTCGCTAGTAAGGGTAGCTTCACATATAAAAGTTATGCAATCGCTACACAAACGGCTTCGAAGTTACTGGCCGATATCGACGAAGGTGAAGAGGAGTAAAATCATAATCGTACATATCACATTGCATCCTTTGAAAAACGAAAAGAAAAGTACAATACATCGATCGGCAGCTCCTCCGCTCATCCAGCACATTGTTCGCTACATTGTAGCACATTCGTTCCGCAATCCGGCATTCTTCTTCGGCAGGTCTTAGAGAGATTTGCTATTTTTACTTTACAATTTGTATTTTAGTCACGTAAAAATAGAGGGTTTGCTTCACCTGTACTTGTTTTTTTTTTAGTGTTGTGCTGAGTTGTGTTAAGATTCCACTTCCCCCGTTCCCTTTTATCAAACGATCCTCGGCGTCCATCCCCTTTCCGGGAGTTTGGTTATGCGAATCTGCGCGAAAATGCAGCCGACACGACACGATGCCATAATTCTCTATTTTTCCTTTTTTTTGTTGTTGTTCGCTCTGCCCTTCTTTTATCTTTTTAATGCTTAAAGATTTGTTTATGTATATGAAATTCATTAAGTTACCCTGTTTTTTATTCGCTTGTTTATTTCTTTCAGCGCTTCTACAAGACTTGAGTCTCCTCCTGTTGCTGCTGCTCCTTCTTCTTCCATCCTTCTATTGAATGCCGATGCCACTGCGTCGGTGTGCGTGGAGGTGAGGTTATTCGAAAAACAATCGTCAAACAAACTGAAAACCAACAGAAACTCTTTGGGAAATTCAACTCAAGTCCTGGCTCTAGATTGTCTATTGCTGGCTTAACTGCTGTTGCTGCTGCTCGGTGCTCGGTTCTCGGTTTGTGCGTGCCACCCCGGGGAACGGGCCCAGGAGGGGTTGTAATCACAGATGGAGATCCTGCCTGTTGCTCTGCTGGCTGTGTACTTGGGTATTGGGTTTTTGGTGTAAATGGTTAAACAATACGCATTAAGATTACGGTGGCACTGGGTAGAGAGTAAAGTTGTCATGAACTAAACAACGACCAAAATCACGCACACAGACAGACGGTGCACACGCATCGGGTTTGCGATAACTGTTTGCTAGGTTCCGGTTCCAGTTTTTTGTTTTGTACATATGGTTCCACTTGTCTAGTTACCCTCTGTATGGTTTAGTTTCGGTTGTTCGGTTCACTTTGTTGTGGAGCTGTGTTCTTTTGAATACTTTCACTCAAAACACAACGCGCTTCCGCGGACACTACAAGACAATAAAATGCATTTTCCACTGTGTGCCGATTTCGTATCCGTATACACTAGCAGCTTTATGGTCGAACCTGGTGACCAGCCCCCATTGCTCACAGTGGTTTACTTCTTTTCCTTCCTTCTGTTTTTTTCCGTCCAGTCTCGAGACACTCAGTTTTGCTTCCATTAATTTTCATCTTATCGGAATCTGGCCGCCTATAGCTTGTTAATTGAATGTTGCGATCAAATCTGTCTCACTCTGCGACTATTGATTGCAAGTGAATTGGGCGTTAGCGGACATCGAGTTCATCCATGGTTTGGTTATGTCTGGAAAATGAAAGGGATAACGGCAAAGCGGAATACTTTTCCGCCTGTGTTTTGGCTTTCTTGTTGCTGCGAAATTGTGATCGCGAATGTTTCCTGTTGTCTCCCTGTGAGGTTGTAAGGATGTGCAATTTATGGGCTGTATGTGTGTCTGCGCGTGTGTATGTGTTGTAATTGGTTTCGATTCCTGCAGCAAATAGATCTGGCAATAGTAGTGTGGTTTGTATAAAATCTGATCTGCAAAAAATAACCATTTTCTTGGACACACTAATATAGTTGGCGTTTTCGGTCTTGCGTTTCTTTCGGTTGCTTCCGAGCAGTGCAGTGGGTTGAGCAATCGAGGATCTCTCTTATACACACCCACCCACCCACCTTCGACCATTAACCAATCACTTCCGGCGGTTGCGCCCAGAAGAAAAGCGACCTTCTTGTAGCTTCTTACTAACAGTTTCCTTATCCATAAAAGCCCGCTCGCTCCCGCTTCCCGTTGCGTCCAGTCCAGCTTGTTGTGCCGTACTGTGAGCTGAGTATTGAGTATAAAAATATATGTAAAAACGTCCTTCCATCCCGTCTCTAGGTTGCTGATCGGCCTCGTCTCTCGACAGGCGCGGCTCATGTTCATGCGGGGTTTTGTGGTAAAGTTGCTTCTGCTTCTGTGAAAAAATCATTTCACTCAACTGAGCTATTGGTTTTGCTGCCACCGTTTTGAACAGTGTTTCTGGTGTGCTATCTTGTAAATAAGAGTCGAATTATATCTCCGGAACCGAGCCCAAGGACCGCCCGAGAGTCGTTCCATTATCAGCCAAAGGATCGTTCTGTACGAGGCACAATTCCAGTTCAGACAGTCGGTTTTTGCGCATCTCACGATGGAAATGATAACCGAATAACGTTGCCTCTCACAGATTCCTTTCGTCCAGACTCGTACGGCTTTATCCTTAGCTTCGGGACCGGGCGTGGTAGATATTAATGTGTTTCTGTGTGTTTGGTTGCAGTTTGTTTCGCTGTTGGCTTATTTCTTACTCTCTCTCGATCAACAAATAACTGTTGTAAGAATTATTGTATATGTAAATTGATTGAGGAACTATTGGTTGTGGTTTGTTTTTGCTTTTGAGTGTGTTTGTTTGTATGTGAGTGTTTGTGAGTTTCCGTTTTCCAGGATCCGATCCATCAGATCCGCAGGATTACTGGTTTTGAGTGCTTGAGTGTATGATCACCTTTCGCTGTACTGTCTATCCTGCAGGCAAGCCGGGCAGGAGTAGGATGCCCCGATCGATCAGCATCATCCTTCCTAACTTCCTGGCTGGTCCTGGTGCACCAACCGATCGGTCTTAGTAACTTTGCTTTGCCTGGTACTTTGGTTTTACTGGTTGTTTTTAGGCTGTGGTTGCACAAAAATGCAACTTTCGAATCGCAATCGCAAAAACTTGACGCGTTAACAGAAATCTATTGTTCCTTGTTGCAGGCTGTTGCAAAAGTTGACTTTTCTACACAGTAATATCTGAGTTTCGTATAGTAGTAGAGTTGCAAATGTAATACGGGGGAACGTTGGCGTTTTTATCTTTGTGTTTGGTATATTTATAACTATTCTGTAACGTGTTACTTCGTGTTCGGCTATGGCTCTATTCATCATGTTTCAACTTAACAACGCAACAACTCAGGTTGGTAATGGGAGGTTTGGCGAGAAAATGAAACTTTTGATTTAAGAATGTAACGAAAAAAAAGACACGTTTTCTCGTCGAGGCAGGAAAACGAAAGGACGCGTACGGGAACCGAAAAAAGAGAAAAAGTGTTCTGCAAGAACACGAGATTCAGTCTTATCTTGAACGAATCACAACGATCCGACTGCAACCGACCGCGCATCTGGTGTACGAGGGCAGGGCAGCACGTGTATCAATCTTCTGCTGTGCTGTGCTGTGCTGTGCTGTGTGGCTCTTCTGCTAAACTGAAAATGTGAAACGAAAAAAAAAATATAAAAGAAAGAAGGATGAACATGCTACAACGATTCATCAACAACTGATCGAAAAGAAAGAAACCGGATTCGCTTAAAATGGATGAAAACAAATCAAAATCAAATGAGATAATTACGTGAATATCTGGTTTATTAATACTGTATTATTCCAGCTGGTCTAATGGAGCTCTTCTTTGAAGGTCCCTCGTGTTGTTCAGTTACTGTTTACTTGATTGCGCTCTTGTAATGGGGTTACACAGAAAAAGAGTAAAAGTAAGTATATAAAAATAGGGTACCAATAAAATACATTAAATAACTAAACAAAACACTATAAAATAATAGGAATCAGAGATAGAAATCCGAGTGGAAGATGTGTTTTCTATCAGCATCACACGAAGAGAGAGAGAGAGTTTCAACAAATCATAAAGCGAACATCGGTAGCATCGAAAGGGCGTGTGGCGGGCGTTCGGTTTGTATGTACAGCAGGGAAAAGTTTGAAGGAAAATAAAGAATCTGATGCAAAACGTAATTGCACTTACTGCTACTGCTTACGCCCTTCTTATCAACTAATAACGATAGTATTATAGCCTGGGTTGTGTTAATAAATAAATAAACAACTGCCACAGTCCGTTGCACAGTGAAGGTTCGAGACAAAAACTGTACTGCTGGAATGCCGCTGGGGTGACAGTGAAGGGGCAGTGCATGGCTCTTCACCTGCACCGTCGGTTCTATTGATTCATTTGCTGGTAAACTTACACAAAAATCCTACTATTACTCTTCAGGAAGCACATTTTCTCTGTTCTCATTCTCGTTCGTGTTGCGTGTGGTTTACGCCACACGCAACAATAATACCTTCCCCTCCGGTTGCACCAACGTCCCGCGTCTATCTTTCTCTCTCTCGCTCTCTGTTTGCATTTCCCGTTAATTGATTTTCTTTTTACCATTGCAGCGTTTGACACGTGTTTCGGTTCTTAAACTACCATTCCTTTAACGCCCACTTCCCACCCCCTCCCCCTTGTGTGGCATTTTATGCGTCGCATTTTGAAGTAAAAAGTAGCGCATCTTATGAAGTAATAAACGAAAAGCACCATACATTGAACATGAAACTAGAATCCTTCGACGACGCGCATCGCTCTGGACGCCATCCGATATCGTCGGTTTTTGTTGCACTCAAAACGGGTTTTGTTATCCTTTTTGCACTTCCCAATACGCGAACCCCCGGCCAGTCTTACAGCTGCCTTCCTTTCCCGCCGTTTATTGCCCCCGAAGAACTTAAATTATACCACCGCACTGCGACGGTTTAGCGTCCTCTTTCTCACTTTCCTCGGCGATCTCATCACTCACCAGTGAGCGCGATCGCACCATCGTACGGATCTGTCTAAGTGAGCTAGTGTAAAAAATATTGCAAAAGCACCTTACCTTCCTCTGACAAGATTTTACAAAAAAAAACTCATTTAACTAACGATCCGCCGGCACCCCTTTTCGTGGTACCGATTGCGATGAACTAAAAAATAAAACTCTACCCTCGCGGGTGCAAGGAAAGGCGGGGGTGCGATTTGTAAAATATAAACATCAGAAACTAACTAAACTAAGCCTGTTGCACGTCGTCGCAGCCCGAAGCGGGATCACAACAAATTAACCATAAAGTAACTTAACGTTTGGCGCCTTCCAAAGAGATTCCTTCCGTTTCCTTTCATTTCATTGCGTTCCGTTTCCATTTTCGTTGCAAAATGGAATTCTTGAGCGGGCCTTTTTCGCTCGCCAAGTGAATCGAGAATTGAGCTAAGTGTGTTGTAACAAAAAAAAAAAGAGACGCAGGCCGCCGTACGATCGCGGCAATTAGTCTTGACCGTTCTGCTGGTAGATCTCGCGCCGGTTGTCCGTCAGCTGCTCCGAGGCCGGCCGGTTCAGTGCTAGCGGTTGCGGGTAATCGTCGTCCAGCGATTGCTTCGAGCGATCGCTCTTACAGTCCTCGTCCACCGCCATCGGTAGCGAGTGCGCTGGGTGACGTTCCGGTGGTAGCAGGTTCAGCATGCTGAGCGGCAACCCCGGGAACCCGCTCGGGAAATCCGGATAGAAGCCACCCGGGAATGGGTTGAACAGTGGATTGGGGCTCGAGAGTAGCTCCGGTTCCGACGATGCCGATCGTGGTCCTCGCAGATCACCCAGACCACCACCACCACCGCCTCCTCCCGGTCCTCCTCCTCCTCCTCCTCCACTACTATTGCCACCATTGTTGGGCCCACTACTACCGTCCCGTCCACTGCCACCATGATGATGGTGGTGGTGGTGGTGGTCCGAGTCCTTGTGTTCCTTCTTCTCCTTGCCGCTACTGTTACTGTTGCTGCTGACGCCCATCTGGAGCAGCTCGATCGGTGGCCCACTAATGCAGTCCTTGCGCAGTTGCTCCAGCTTCAAGCTTTTGCCGTACTTTCCGCGCACGTACATCAGCAGCGAGTTGTAGGGGATGCCGAAGATGCGCGATGCCTGGCTGGTCGTCATCTTTTTGTTCCACACGTGCTGCAGCGCCTCGGTCAGCTCGGCATTCGTCCACGAGCGTGGCGGACCACCGCGGGGTGCCGAATGTTGTCCTTTCGGTCGGTTCACTGTGAGAGAGAGAGTGCAAGAGATACGATCGAGATTAGAAGGATTGTTTGGATTGCGTGGCTTGTTTATAAATAGAAAGTCGATCGGAGAGCCAGCCAGGGGACGGGATTGCGATCGCGATCCCGTTTGCGAAGAGGAATGATGCGCTGGGAAACCCTGGGACCATCGCGCGCGCGCCAAAGATCAACAACCGAAGCGGCCCGCTTCCTCTTTCTTCTGTTGTAACCATCGAGCGGGCGATATATTGTTAACTCCGGGAGGGAGTTTTTGGGGAGGGGGTGGAGATAGAGTGAGAAAAGTCGTGACCAAGGCGGACCCATCAAATGTTGCCGAAAGATGCCTACTGCACGCTCGGAGCACAACCGTTGTCGGGCGGTAAATGCCGCGATGCCGACGACGACGGCGATTGAGAGGTGTAGCTGACACATTGGAGGTAGTCCATTTGTCCAATTACAGAAACAAGCCCCCATCGTACCGATCAATTAATTATCCGCGATGATACCACCCCGGGTGGAGACCGGGAACCAGCACGGAAGGTGAACGGATTCACGAAAGCCTCTCCCCAAAGAAAGTATTTTATGTGAGGTTTCCCCCCCCCCCCCGGACCAAAATCCAAAGCCTGAAAGACGCGTTAGCGTGGCATCGGGCCCGCCCCGATGTCCGATGGGGGCCTCACTTTTCGTCGAATCATCATGACTTATCCTCGCGCGCTAACGGGCTCGCGGGCTCATAGCTCAGTTTAGTGATCACGAGCCACGAGGTGCGCGCGCTGTGGTGTGCTGGTGCTGCTCTATCATTTCACAATGGGGAGGGGGGGGGGGGCGAATGGTGGTCAACAATGGAGAAGGGTATGATTTGGGCGCGATTTGATTCGCGTACGTACGACGCATCTTGTTAGCCACCCTCCGGAGTTCGAACGTGGCACAAATCATGCTTCTGCGGAACAACTTCGCTCTTCGGCCGCATGTGTGAAGAGAGATCTTAAAGATGATCTTATTGTTATTACCGCCAGACGTACGTCGCGTCTGCCAAAAAAATAAAATCCAGATCGTGGTCGCTTTTGGCCGATAAATCCTGGGCGGTACTGCTGCCCGCATAGCCAACCCGCCCTGAAAGCACAGAGAGATGAGCTATGAGCTACTTGTCTCGGAGACTGTGTTGCGGTCCCTACGCTGGTTATACTTTCGATTAAGCGAGCCAAATCAAACCTGGAGCAGCGTTTCCCCTAAAATCAAATCGTCGGCATACGATACGGAGCTGATCTTCCACTCTGAGGCGAAGGTTCATCGTGTTTTAAAGAAATAGCGACATCTACAGGGTCTACCATAAAAAAATGAGAAAATCTTTTATTGAAGTTTAAAGCCATTTTTTTATATTTTCTACTGTTTCAAAGTATTTCATTCGCTCTATATTTCTTTGTTTATCAAAAACAAACAAAATGAGTGGGTTTGTCGGCCTGTTTTCTCAATTAATTTCACCAAGTGGCTACGAATTCGAGAACACCTTCGGTAAAATAGGTGTCCAACTTAGAAGACCAGGCTTTGATGATAAACGATTTCAGCGAACCAACCGTGTATGGTGTTATGGTTCACAGGACTTAGGTCGAACAAACGCCCATATTGAATAGCCCAACCGATTTAATCCAGGACCGCTTGGAGGGCATAAATCATTCGACCAAAAATTCATGTTTTCCTTCAACCATGTTTCAGACCGTTAAGACGTATCGCAGGGGCCTCCATCTTGCTGAAACTCAACATTTTCTGGTGTTTTGAAGTTTGCTTTAATCCATGCTAAAACGTGTTCCTTCAAAAAAGTGATATAAACATCAATATTCATTTTAGTATTGGATTTTATGAAAACTGGTGCTATTTTCAAACTATGTTTTATCCTGTCTAAAGATGTTTTATCCTTTCAACTATTAAATTACGCTTCACCCTAGCTCTAGAGATTGCTTTTAGGTCATATTTGGCCAACCGATGCAGGCAGGATCTTGAGATATTCGTCTCTTATGCAAGCTTTCATATGGATTGCACTGGATTTCTCTAACTTTTGCTCAGACGGATCTTACTTTTTCAGTGCGCTCAGATCGTTGCCGATCACTAACGTGTTTCCTAGGCCTTGGCCCTTCATGAATAGAACGTTTAATCCTGTAAACAATGCCAAGATTACATCTGAGGACCGCTGTTATATCTATGAGATTTCTCTTGGGCGCGAAGCAAACTCGACACTGTCGCCTTTGAATACATTTTTCCGGACAGACATCTTTTGCACGGGTACTTATTATACATCATTTGATAGATAAGACTCACACGAACACAACGATACCCCATAATGCCATATTGGTGTTGAAAAAATACTCAAAACAGAGCAATGAAAGCATTCTCATTTTTTTATGGTACACCCTGTAAATGTTTGTACTGCACAAATTCCAGTGAAATGCTTTATGTTAAAGTTAAAAAAATGTGTCACCAAGAAATTGATCCGACAATGTTATGTGTTCATATTTTGTTGTAGCTTGTGCAATGTGTTTCGAATAGCAAAGATTGATTAATGACGAGAAAAATAGCATGTTTTATGGATTATTTGCTTTTACATATGATTTAATTGTGCAATGGTAACGAAATGCCCTGTAGCGCTTGTTTTGTCATTAACGAAATTCATCCGATATTTGAATTACAGAACCATGTTTGGAAGGCTTCGAGATCCCTTCGAGATTCAAAGCGCTTTAAAGTGAAATTAGCAGCATTTTCACATATTCTTTTCAATATCTACAACGACTAACCCTAAATCGTAAGACAATCGCCACGGCTCAGATTATCAAATAATGAATTAAGCAATGATATCCCGAAATGTTTGCAAATTGCAATTGCACACAAAACCAATCTATTTAGAAATAACAGAAAGCAGGTGAACGCTGAACGGTTCACGTGCAATTGTACTCCAGCAGCCAAGTGTCTGTCGGTCCTTTGAGCTTATTGAATCGACTGATGTTAATGCAGGATCGCTAATCATCTTGATAGGTACCTTTAATTACTCGAAATATTGTTATGTTGAAGTTACAATCGAAAACTCAATTCACAACAACAGTGCAATGCCTTTTCTAGAAAGTGTAAGAATTATTTGGTTGTTTATGTTTACGAGAGTACAAGCTTTAGATTATGTCATAGATTGATTACATCTTCGTCTCCTTCCTTCATTAAATTACTATGGAAGTACATTGTTCCAATGGAGTTGCTGTCGTTTGAGAAAGAGCACGGAAGATATGTTAAAAGGCAGATCGTTTTTCGGAACTTACGCACCCGATTGCTGGACTTTGAGAAATGAAACGGGACGAGAATTGAATATTGATGCCTTTACAATGAAGATGACGATAGTGTTCAAGAATTACAACAAACATCACAGTTTTGACCAAATAAAGGAAATGAATCAATTCCTAGGGGGGGACTTCGGTATTTAATTTGTTTTGTGACACATATTGTTAACATTTTTCCCTGAAAGCTGATCCTTTCAAGAGTATTGTGTAAAAGTGTTGGATCAATCGAGGAGGAAACTGACAAAGATACAGATTTTTGAAAATCCGCGTTTCATACAAGGCTCCATGCAGCTCGCTGCTTTGAAAAGCGTTACCTAAAACCAACGTTTTCAAAGTCGGTGCCCATCGTACCGTAAAAACTACTAGGCCGAACGTTTTGAAATTTTTTACACATAATGTGTACACTTTTTGCCAGGTAGCCTCTTCGAGATATCTTTAAAATTGTTGATACTTATTTTTAAACAAATTATAAAAAGCGTGTTTTTATAGCAGAATCGCAAAAAGCATCACTTTTTCAACTTCAAAAATCTGCCAAAAATCGAAAAATAGAAATATCAACAAAAACTCTCCGGGGCTAGCTAGATAAACTTATAATTTTTTAAACTAGTATGGATTTGTATTTTTTTTATGACCCATCACGCTGCTACGATGTGCACCAAAAAAAGTACCTTTTCGATGACATGTCTACCAAAAATTTGATGGCATGGAATAATTTTTCAATGAATGTTGCTCAAAACAATACCAAATATTCTTCAAAAGTGGTAGATTAATATGCTTTCACTTGAAAAAATTAATTTGAATGGTTACGTCACAAAAAATCATCAAAAACGGGTCTTTGTTTGGTCCGAAAATACCGAAGTCGACCCTTAAGTCATACATATTGTACCGCAGATTTCTGCACTTTTGAAATGTTAAAACACAATGATGATATGAGATGCAATAACATGAGCAAGAATTCTTAATCCATCCAACAGATCCTCACAAAAAAACAGAAAAAGACCTTCCGATCCGATACGATTGAACCTCAACGGACGGTTCGTTTGACCATCGAACCGGACCGCAATCGTGACTCCCGTCCCCAGCGAGCACCGTTCTCATCTTCACCGGAGTACCGGATATGAATCATGACGGTTGGCTTTTGCCCGCGCCTAGCACATGCGCCCACTTCTCCTCACTTCAATTCAATTTCCACAGTTCCACAGGTGTGATCCACATCTCTGCTCGTCTCATCTTGTCTTGGGCCATGGACACCGTCGAATTGAGATGCCAAACTCCATCCCTCCGCCCCAGCGTGCCGACAGCGGCCGCTGCCCGAAGTGGCGACACGCAAAAATCAAAAGAAAAAATCGACGATAAAATGCAGTTCCCGGCTTACTCCCGCCACAAGTCACCGGCTGAACCACGGTGCCTTGCCGCGGTGTTAATCGTCCGACCTGGTATCCTGGAGTCCTGCTGCCGTTCGATTCGATGCGCGAAATGGTACCGTTTCGGGCAATAAATTTAATTCCCGCCAGCAGTCACCGTGCATTATCTCTCACGCGGACACCGCCTGGGGCCAGGCAGGGCCTTCAGGGTCGGCAAGCTTGCTGCTGGGCGCCAGGGCGTTTTTACAACCACGCGAATAGCACGGCAACCGGGAAAAGGGGCAGCGGTAGCACCAGAAAGGCTCACTTCACTTTCCATTTTCATCCATATCCTTTCGGTGGATCACGGGGCGAACTGCGCAGTTCCTATTTTTTGCTTCTCGATTGAATTACAGTTCGCGGGGAAAAGTGGAAGAGTGGAAATTGAATCGGATTGAGCGAGTGAGGCCACCCGAACTGTGCAGCCGAAAACTGTGAGATGCACACTTCATTCACTTGCGCGTGGTGCGGCCATCAGCGATCACCCACCACCACCTTCCCCGTGGATTGATGTCGTCTTCTCCTTTTTTCTTCAGATCGAAGATAGGTTTTTATGCGAGCAGAACGATTCATTGATTGACCGGCGCTCTGGAATCATACGAGGCCATTACACCGTTCGCTGGTACCGAGAGACTCTCTCTCTCCCTTGGACTGTTTCTTGGTTGCTTTTTTGGTTTTTTTTTATGGTCCATCGTGGAAAGCAACAGTCACTTCGGGAAGAGCTTTTGGTTTTTATCAATGAAACTGCATCCATGGCGTGGAAAAACTCCGTTTTTTCAGAAACATATTCGCTCGACAGGTTGTTGTGGTCACGGTTGTTGGTTCGGAGCGCTTGAGCCATCGGTGGATGGATCGATGCCACACTCTCACTTCTCACCCCGGGATCTATCCGGTCTATCCGGTGGTCCGGTCCAGGGGGGGGGGGGGGGTGCTTCAAACTATTAGCATACATCACACCAACCCCAGCAGCACTTGGTGCCGGGAGCGGTGAGTGTGGAAAATCAACTCAATCAATCCACTGATACAAGTGGTGGCCCCGAAAAGCTCCAACCTCCGTTTACTGGCCGCTTGGTGGTCATCCCCATTCACACCGAGCGATCGGCGCGATGGATGGACGCCGCCGCCTGCCGATAGTGATGTCTAAATATGCAATTAATCGAATTGATTGAAGGAAAAGCAATTGATTGAATGAGAAAAGAAACTGGATGAATTGGTGGGGCACCGGGAATGGAGCGGGAGGGGTATAGGCTTTAGTTGGTCCATGTTGGCGTTCCCATCTTCGCATCAGTCGAAAGACAGTGGAGATTCGTACTCTGGCACAGGCCAAGGGAAGGGCAGACACGGATAGAAGGGAAAAAAAACGGTAGCCGCCACTGACCATCACTGGCCGGGACCGAGTCTGGTGCAAAAGGTAAGTAGGTGAGAATAAGGCGAGAACATCGGCTGGACAATGGCCAGGGGAAGGAAAAGGGATATGTTATTATCCCTCATCCATCCTTCACCTGCGTCATCGTCGTCACCGGCTCCGTGTTGGCAACCGTTTTGCGGCAAGACTGTACCTTTGGTTGGCTCGGTAGCGGTCGGTGATGGACCGGAGAGCAGGCGCCAACCATGAACGAATCTCGCATGAGAACCGGCGGATCTAAGTGAGTCTCCAACCACTCCACGGGGTTTGTTCCAGGGTGATTCAGGCGTATCGGTGAGTTGCATTGAACCTGCAAATCGAACGTCGGACTGAGCACCGGGTACAGTTACACTCATCCTGTGGTTTTTTTAGGCTTTCGCGGTGTTGGGGGGTCCCGGAACTGCCACCGGTAAACGTTTCCGCGGCGCATCCGAGGCGCCAAGATACGCGATAGAACGGTACCGGTGACCTTTCCGTGGGCGAAGAGAACATAAACATGGTTCGTGGTAAACATGTGGTCGGTTCGTGTGTTCCAGTGTTGGGCAACAGGGCAGCGAACTAATGCGAAACCCAAATTGATCATCTCCCGATCACTGGGTTTTTTTTATTACTTTTTCGCTTATCCATCTCTCTAATCGACGACTGTCTATTCCGTCAATTCTCGGGGGGAACCGGAATCGGTGTTAATATCGTCTCAACGCCATGATTTAGGCGCTCTGCAACCATTAAGTCTATCTAGAAGCTTTTCAAACACTTGACTGTCTGAGTTGTCGTCTAGCATTCTCATGAGATCACCAGCCCACCGCAGACGGCTTAGTTTAAGTCTTATGTGATGCGTGACGTTTAGAACGATGTCCAACGCTTATACAGTATGCAAAAAATTGTATCCACCCCTTGCAAGAAACTATCACTAGTAATTTATTCTTCTTTACTATGCTTTTTACATTTAAAAAAAAAATCTTCCAAAAAACAAAGATATTACAAAAACAGTCGAGCAAGGTAAGAAACAACTTTCGCTACCGGTATACCAACTACAACATTGCTATTATGGATGTGGATTGATTTAAACAAGGTAAGTACTTTTAGTGACAGATCAGAGAGCAGAGAAGCCAGCCCAGGCCCGCGGAGCAATTTCTGGTTCCTGGTTGTTCACTTCACATGTGACGTTGCCCATCTTTCCGTCCAGTCGTGGTCTGATCAGTGCTGACTGTATCTCAAAAACTTTCATGGAATAATACAGTTTTATCCCAGCTATGAGATCATAGACAGACATTAATTGAATGAAAGAATAGCAAACGCATGGCTAATAATATTTGAGAACATTATTTAATCTGAAGATCTGATAAATCAATTAGATACAGGGTACGCCATCTAGACAGAACCTATTTAAATGTTGAATAACTCCTCAATTTTTCAGTCAAATTTGGACAATTTGGTCAGATCCTAAAACGGCAGTCTATGGGATTTTACTAACGGATCGATTCATGCCATAATTACAGCGAGCTGAACCAACAGTTTGAAGGTGAAAATTCACTGCGACATCGAAACAAAAAATATGTTTACGCCGGATTTGACTGCACTGGATTTTTGACTGTGAGTCTATTTGAAGAATATGTTCTATGCCGAAAAACGGAAGACTATTGGAAAACTAAAAGCTATTATCACTGGAGATTGCAACCTTTATGAGTGAAATGTTGTCAAATACAGTGCAAAATGCCCAAAAACAGATGCTTCTTGAGTGTCTAATGAAGGTGGTCATTTGATCGACATCGTATTCTGAGTGATTTGTCAATAAATGGCACAAAAAATGGTGTTAATTTTCCAAATTTGACAAAGATATTCAACATTTATATACGACCTGTTTAGAAGGCGCAACCTGTATATGAGTTAAGTATGTCCGGAGGGCCTAGTAAACTTATCTTCTTCACTTCTTTCTTCCTCAGTACTCAACTCCGAAATACCCCCGCAATTGCTTTTGGTCTTTGGTGATCTCCCTTCTTGAATATGGGATATATTATAGCTGTGTGTTAAGCACTCAACATGGCCGCGCTTTCCGGTATACCCTTGTTCACCTTTGCCGAAAATGCCACTTGGCGCCCGGACGAATATCTTTTGCGAATTGATCACCATTTCATCATCATCATCATCCTAACCTTTCTACAAGAACAATACCGATCGATCGATCGATCGTTTCGATCGAGTGCCGGTAGGCCATAGTCGGGGTGGATTTGGCCACCGGCGGATCGGTCAAACATTTTCCCTCTCAATAGAGTTATTATACTGCAGTTGGCTGTTGAGCGCGACGTCCATCCGCTACGGTGCTCGCCTAGCGATACAATCATTCAATTACTCAATTTCCCTCAGCCACACAATCCTCGGAGTCCTTTCAGCATCCCCCGCACTCGAGCACTCCCACACGCGCAATAGGCAAATAGGGCTATCACTGAGGGCAGCCTGAGGCCAGGAGGAGGCCAGCCAATTCGGTGCCGTGTGCGAGGTTGATTGAGAGACCAAAAAGGCCAAACGATTGGCGAACGACGAAGGATCGTCGTCGTCGTCGTCGTCGTCGTCGTCGTCGTCGTTGCCGCCTAACATACATCGCTCAACCAACGGGTAATGACAGTCTTTTGGCCACATTTACTCCGCATATGCACTGCTGCACTTTATGGTTTACTGTCTGCTGGTGTGGGTACCCGTGGCCTGCAGTTCCCGCCAACGACCACCCAAAAACCAGCACCAAAGCGTTGGCAAATAGCTAAGGAGCTGAAGAGTGGAGTAGATCTTCGCCAGCAATGCGCGGATATGTTGACAGGGCAAAAAAAAAAAAACTATCCCCCACTTCGCTCCTCCTCACTGGTGTACCTCACAGAGGCCCCAGGTTTTTCTGCACATAATTCGCACAGTGCCGCTTGGAGATGCGGGGCCAGGGGACTGATTGATGATTTATCTTGATCGTTTGCGATCGTCCGTGGTTATCTATGGGTTTTTTTTGCCCATTTTAGCCGCGTGGTGTGTCTGAATGGCGGCGCTTGGTGTGCCGCCCCGAGGGCCCAATGGGTCTGGACAGGATCCCGCGAGGGCCCGAAAGGGAGACGTAGGAGTCGCAGTTTTGGTTTATTTGCTTACAGGGAAATTGAGTACAGAATTGAGCAACGACCTTAACGTTTGTCCAGGGGATGGTAGGTTGCTGGCTTTCGATTGTTTAACGATGCATTGAGGGGAGAAGGTTTCGAACGAGAGGAAGGCGAGAGGAGAGTGAAGGCAAATCGCGTTCTCCCGACAATCGATCAGCCTGCACATCCTGCACCCTGGCAAACCATCACATTGGATGGCGGCTTGTTGGTTTTCTTTGGAAGACTGGAACGTTCCGCCGAAGTATCGAAAGGGCGCTGCAACGTTAGCTGGTTATGGGTGGGAAGCGGGGCCGTGTACATACGACACATAAAAACAATGCTTCCCAGTACACACGGCACACCGGAGAGCAGGGTGCTTTCCCGAGGCGCATATACTGTTTACCCTTTTACGTGGTGTAGCCGCAGAGAGGTTACGGGGAGTCCATTATTTGCATACGAAGCTTGAGCTTCAGCTATGTGCCATCGATCTATGTGCGCCACTCCTTTTTTGGCATGCGGGCATTGCTGGCAGGGGCAGATGTAGAAGCATCTGCCTGCTGTCCTTGCCACGTGGCACCGACAATGGGAGGCCTCCCGGAGGGCTTTGGGGGGGGACGAACGTGAAAGCAGCTACCCAACCACCTGGTCGCCCTAGCAACCAACGTTCGATGCGTATTATTAAGGGTAAATTCAATAACTTATCGATAGACATCAACTTATTATCAAATACCATGCGTTGCGGAATGGGAGAGTGGTCAGGCTTTCGAGGCGTAGCAGGTGATTAAGAGGATGTGCTGGTTTGCCGCTGGCACAATACGGTTACTTGAAGAAACGTTAAATCTAATCGTTATTACCACTTAAGTGATTTTAAAAGTAACAATTGAATTGTACGGTATCGTCATATCTTTACAACAATTTTGGCACTTTTAGTCTGGAATGAGCGATAATCATGGGTTCAGAACTGAACAGAATAAATTTGACGAATGCGACATTAGTAGTCGCGAAGCCGTTGTTGAACTTAAAATAATGCAAATAACAAAAGTGAATAATTCCCTGCCATCATAATTTTGGCGAAGTTTTGTTCGTTTTCGAATGTTAAGAATGTTGTACGAAGAAGATATACAATCGAATTGGATAAAGAACCAATCCCTTAAAAAGCATAATTTCAGGGGTTGAATGTTTTGATTATATGAGAGGAAGAGGGAGTAATAAGGATGGGTTATTTAGCAATTTAAATTTCTATTAGAACCCCCGGAGACTATGCAATTAGATAAAAATGCAGATAATGGTTGTTTGCCATGAATTAAATAGTACTACACAATATCATTCAAACATCACCAACTTGACACAGACATGAGAAACATTCAAATGCTACATTTGCTCATATTTAGCAGGGCATATTCCTGACTCCTTCTAAAAGATTCATTGCGACACAAAAGCTGAACAGTGAAAGTTAGTGTTTAGCTCAATCTGATCGATCTCTAAATAGAATTCGTGTTCAACACACGTCTCCACAGTCTAGCTAGCGCCACATGAACTCGAGATTATCTGCCAAATATCCTTTCCACACATTCCCTCGTCTGGCTCGTTGTGTTCCTTTCATTCGGTAGCGTTGCATGTACCGGAGACTCACATTTCGAAAGGACCTGGCCCATGGTACAGCCAACGGGCGGTTGTTTGTTTGGTTGGTGACGCTCCAGAGCAGAGCGCTGTATGGAATGGTTATGTCCTGTGACTGGTACATCCGCA
>NC_064878.1:31369095-31404095 GCF_943734665.1 Anopheles aquasalis | reverse complement strand
TGGAAGAAAATTAACGAGATTTAGAGATTTTCACGCTAGACGCTGAAGCGCTTCACGACATGTACCAGGGCTACGAGGACAGTAACAGTGCTCATACCAGTGACAAATTGGGGTGGTGCGTACCGCACACCAGTCTGCGGGTGTAAATTGATTGAAATTTGCAGCTGAGCTGAACTGAGCTGAGCCTCGAACATAAAGGGGGGAAAGGACCGTACGTTTAGCTCCTCCTTTCCACCGTGAGGGGTTTACGAGTTTTTGACAGCTTTTAACTAGTGGCAAAGAATTGATGATACTCTGATGTTGAGGCCGGGTGTTGCCGGTTGATTTATGAGGCAAGGGAGTATCGAAAGGCAAACAACACCACCAACAACTTACACGCGCTAATGCACCACCTCCCGCAAGCTCATGTGGTGGTTTCATGAGTGCCTTAAAACATTTATGATGATGCTAAACTCCCTGCTTGGCGCCTTGGAGATCATATCGTTTGGCACCGCTTAGGAGCTGGTTAGAGTAAGTGTTTGTTTGTCATTTCCTCTTGAATATAGCCCGAATCGTGGTGCGTGCGATATTGCGTTAAACCATTTTCTATGAAATGATTTACTAAATTTGATCCTTTAAATAAGATATAGCACTCACATGAAGCAAGCCCAAACTTTAACTTTGCTTTTGGAAAATGGCACAATATTTCAACAAATTGTAAATGCTGTATGATTAAAACTACTTTTCTCGGTGCTTGAAACGAGAATTTTCAACGTTAAGTTAATCAAAATTGATATAGCCACCTAATTTTCTATGTTATAACTTTGAAAATTTGAGATATTATTCGAGGCGAATGTTGTGATTAATTTTATTGCTGTATGCAATTAATAGGAAATAAAAAAGCCAGCTATTTGGAATGTGAATGCCACAAATGATGTTCGCCGAAAATGTTGGAGAAATTTATCTTTTATTGCTTGAATGCTAATAGCATGGATACAAGTTCAGTAAACAGCTGCATTGCTTGTAGTTTTAAACTCTCAAAATAACTCTAAATAGAATCAGCTAACACCTTGTTTTGAACCAAGCAATATATTACCTAAATCTTCCATTTAATGTTTTTGGGAGGACCAATAACATACATGGTGGCGCTATCTTAATGTGGGCATTTCTGTTCGAAAGGTGCATCTTTGAGCGACTTTCAGTCCAAATTTCATGGCATTTGGGCGTCTAGAAGCGAAGTTATTGAATTAAAATGACAGTATGTTTAGGTCATCGGTACAAAAATGATAATTCAACAAAAAACCAGTATAAAGTTTAGCTTTTAAACTCGGTAAAACGTTTACATAATTGATGCAAAAAGTATTTGGTGATGATTGTCTATCTCGTGGCAGAGTTTATGAGTGGTATACGCATTTTAAAACCGGTCGTGAAGACATCAACGACGACATTCATGTCAACCAAGCCAGGATCGTGATTACGCCTGGCAGCATCGAAAGAAGTGCGGGATTTTATCAAAATTAACCAAACTAGCGGGTCAAACAATGGTTTCCCATATATTATCTTGGTGTTATGAAGCTTTTAATGCATAGCATTTGTCGCATTAGGCATGAATATTGTGAAAAAGGGAGTTGGCGCATGTTGCGCCGATAATGCGCTGCCTAATCGCTCAACGCTCACCACTGTTTTTTGGCCAAAAACTGCATTTTATTGAAAAATCCTTCCCTGTAATCCCCTGATGTGGTTTCCTGATTTTTAAGTATTCGGTAAACTTCATTTGCGGATGAAAGGAAAACGTTATGCTGATATTTTGGCCCTTCAGAAGGCTTGTACCGACCACCCAAACATACTATCACTTGATTGCTTCTAGAGGACCATATACTATGAAATTTTGACTGAAAGTCCCTCATAGATGCAGCTTTCAAACAAGAATACCCACATTAGGATAGCACCACCAGAAATTTTTCTATGTAAAAAGTCCTGTTTACTTTGCGGCAGACCATGTAAAATTGGTGAAAAACTCTTTCATAACTGGAGAAGCATTTACCCCTTTGAGACTTTTTCGGAAAATTCCTTACGACTAGATCGATGCAATGTTAGAATCGCGATAAACAAATTACCCTCCGATTGTTCACTTACATTACATAGGCTTAGAATCAGGCGCAGTGCAGGATCATACAGCAACATTGTTCTAAATTCCAATCCGTTCTGAGCTCGTGGGGACACTATGGAAAGCTGTGGCAATGGCACAATGGCCAGCCCACCATTCTACCATGAACAAATTCCTTTATCAATCGTCCACTTAACCAGACAAAGGCCACCTCGTGCATTTGCCAAATAGGCAGCAGCGTAGCGCACGATGAAATCGGATCCGATGTTCAGATCGATCGCATGCCATCGCAGATACAGTAATTCCTTTGCTGTTGGCTGCAACGGCGTTGCTGGGTGAGGAGGTGAGAGAAATAGGATCACCTTTACGCGTCGTTGGAAATAGAAACCCCAAACCAGGAGGCGGGACACAGTCACGGTGTGTGAATATGCCAAGCGCTGATATGCCTCTACAAACAATATCAAAAAAACGGTTGCAACTTACACCGCGGTGGCGCGACAGCCACACGGGGATGAGCGATAATAAATTATCGTTTTATTCTTTTCTGATGTGATTTATGGTTGGTTTTGTTGATATTACAGTACATCAATCTGGGGAGACTGGGGCTGCGCGCACCCGGTGTGAAGAGAAGTGGCTGCTTAAGGCTTAAGGTTTCTGGATCCATCCCGAGAAATGGAAAAGGAAAGGATGATGGAGACCAGGAAACCAGGAGCTTTGTGTGTTCATTGTGAGTTCACACATATTACCGCTAAGAGCTTCATGATGCTCGTGATCGCTGTCCCTCCCTTCCTCCCTCCCTTCCTCCACTCCCTAATCCTGTTGCACCGGTTCCTGCGGCCAGCCACCGGTTGACTGTTTTACGGTCATTTAACTTTTGGGTTTCGGGATGTCAAGTGACAATTGACTAATAACGATCATCACTTTACCCCCCCTGGCGCAGGAGGAGGAGGAGGCGGAGTAGCTTTTCCATTCGTGGACATGAGTGTCGTGACGTTGTTGATCCGAAGATAGCCTGCTGTCCGGATCCGTATCGGCAGCGGCCGTGGCTTTGTGGCGGAACCTGTTCTTGCGGACAGGTCGTGCGGGTGTTAATCCGTTCCGTCGCTGCCGTCGCGTTGTCATGTGGTTCTTTGCTTCCGTTCACTCAACCGTGTTCTAACCAACAATTCCCCTCTCGCACCACTCCTGCTGTCCACTATTTTTCGGTGGCTAACTCCATTACCAACGGTTGATTTGTTCGGATTTTAAAACAAGCGATTAACGACCCTCCCCACTTCACTTCGCCGCGCTGTATGTTTGGCCTTCGAGGGTCTGCGTCGCACGATCGCGCAGTGGAAAACCTCCACCGCACAAGCACAAGCACATAAATATGCTGCATTTTACAGCATACGGCTAGTGGGGCGGTTAATGCTTGAAAGCGTAAATTTCTTTTTCAGCGCTCCACGCACAAGGTCCACAGGAATCATGCGGTGAGAAGAAGTGTATCGATCGGATCGTGTGGTTGTTGGCAGTGGAGTGGAAACCGCACCGCACCGCGATCGATTGGGAGCGGGGTTAGGGCATGGACTTCTTATGCGTATGTTTTCTCGCCTCTCGCGAATCAATCAGTCAGCATTGAGCAACAGCTGCTGCCGCTGTTCCGTTGTCGTCGCTCACAAAACCGCGTCCTCTGTGAATGGTGTAACGATGGATATTGTTATCCTTCTGCGGTTTAAGCAGCAACCATGACATGACGCTTATGTCTCCTCTGTTGCTCCCCCTCGGTGGAGATGGTGGGGAGATTTGTGTAACATTGTGTGCTAGACGCAACGTATCGGCCCTCTAGCTTCTGGAACGGATCTCCATTCAATCTCCATTCGGTGTAGCATTCTACTTCAACTGACAGACTACGATCACTATCGACCCCGGAGATTTCTGATAATTAATTGTGAGAAAATCATTGCTCGATACCGAGGGCGATCGGCAACCTGTTTTTCTGTCGTACACTGGGTCGTGGATTATATGTTCGCGATCGCGGAAGTCGCCAAGGGAGCAGCAGCTAGGAAAGATCAACCATTCCGATAGCTTCAAGTGATCGTTGGCGATGAGGGCGCACAACAGGAATACCAGGAGCCCTGCTAGTGAATGCTAGTGACAGCAAGTGACATCCGCGGAAGGGATAAGCGCTCGTTCTGGTTGTTCTTATCGTGTGTGGTCTGCGCGGCCTCGTTCAGCGAGATGTCGTTTCAACATATCGCGATCCGTTTTGAAGCATGATTCCTTGGGTGGTATTCATGTTGTAAGGTGTCTATGAGGTTTAAACTGATGAGTGATAAATGATTTGTAGGATATTTAGGTATCGGAGTCCACGATTATGAATTGTTAACATTGTTCTTGTGCTTGGAGTTTCAATAACTTTAAGGAAATAATATCAACATTCTTTTTAATGTTTTTTTTGGTCTTTTTTTTCAAACAACATTGTTATTGGATATGAAATTGATAAAAATGATTCACAGTATGTTTTGAGGGAAAAAAAACACTTTCTAAGGTCTTGACAGTTTTCAGACCAATTGAATTGTACGCGTAATGCTATGCACATAATTATTATACAATTCAGAACAAACTGAAATGACTTTGACGTTGCTGTCCCGTTTGTACCGAATATCATTCATTGCTCCAACCCAATGTTGAAGCATTTTCACGAGGAAACCCCATTACCGATTGCACCTCAAAGGCGAGTAGGGCACAGAGCAATGCATCCGGAATGTGTTTTTTAGTTGCCGCTGTAGCATTGCACCTTTCATTCGGTAGGCAATCAACAACAATTAAAAATAAGGACCCCAGATAAACGAAATTCAAATAAATAAACATCGAGTATACGAGTGTGTTCCTGTTCGCTGCTGCTCGTTTCATGTGCCCCGCGAAAAAACACGGACCTAATACAACCCGGGGAGGAGCCCACAGTGGACAGAAAATCGATAGACTAAACAAATTCCGTTCCGTTCTGTCAAAAAAGGGGCTGCAGGCCAGGCGCAGTTTGGACGCTACACATAAATAATAACGAAGAAAAAGGCGATATTAGCGAATCTCTGGGGCCTCTGGTTGCTCCCGATCCTCGAAAAGCCGTACCACCTCTGATTAGGAGAGGTTGTTGGCCTGGTTGGCGCCTGTGGGGTGCGCCTCGAGGGTCCTCGAGAGCTTCTGCCTTCGGGAAGTCATGGAACGGCAGCAGGAGGAGAAGATGCATCAAATAAAATCATGATTTTTGACACGGAAATTGATCCAAAACATAATAAAAAAAAGGGATCCAACACCGACTGCACACCAGGGTAACGCGGGGTTTCAATAAAAGTGCTCTAATGCAGTCCAGGACTCGCGTAAAATGGGGCTCTAAACCCGGGAGGGCGAGGTCCGGGAACCGGCATGTGGCATAATTGTTGAAAATATTTTGGATTTTTCGTTTTATTTGTTCACCGTCATTCCCAGTCGTGTCATGTACTATTGTTTGTAGCATTGTGGCCACTTAGAGTCGACGTCGCCAACAATCCAGGTCGATGCTTCAATTGACGTGCAGCCGGATCCTGGATGCGGATTGCGCCGACAGTTTGCATTTAGTTGAATGTTTGATTTCGCGCACGCAGCATTTTTCTATGACTCTATGGTCCATCTAAAGACGTTTAGCTCTCAAGGCCGGCCAGGCCAGACTATTGGGCCAATTAGCCAAACGCACACAAAAAAAAAACAACATTCAATCCAATCTTCCCAATTTCCTCATTCTCGTTCCACTGGCGTTAGCGTTGATGCGATTTTCCAGATCCGGTTTACCGGTACCCGCTGCTTGCCACACGAATGATCCGAATGATTTGTTTTCCATTTCCCATTTGCCTGCGAGCGTTCCGATTCGGAAACGGTGCCGAATAGAAAGCAAAACCAAAGGTATCTTACGCCGATGACGACGGCAACGACGACGCAAAATCGGATGCAGGTGCGAGACAGGCAAAAGGCCTGACGGGGAAAAATAGTGAGGAAACAACGGAGCCAATTCGAGCAGAACTCGAGCTCGGTCGCTTTTCACCTCGTTCCGCCTCTACCGCCAGTCACCGATACGGACCACCGAGCTCTTCGTTTGATATATTTAACAAAAAGTATACAAAAAAACACCAAACAAAAAAAAAAAAGAACCAGGAGTATATGTGCCAAGCAAGTGGAAGTTGGCGAACAACGAACTTTTCCGGCCTGCAGGTCTGGCTGGCTGGCGCACATTATGATGCACAACATATTAGACCGTGTGGTTTCTATATGATGGGCCCCTTCTTCCACACATTTTCCACCCAAAAAAAAAAAAAAAAGGGAAAAGGGGTACCAGGACACCGGGTTGCACTGTCCTGGTGCGGCCTAGGATACATGACGGGGTTTGGGGGGGCAGGCGAACGTAGCAAATGGAAAATGATGTCGACAACGACAACGGAGCGAAATTGTTTAATCGAAATTTTAAAAATAACAAATCAACATCGCTTCGTGGCGTCCGTGGCGCGGAGCATTTGACCCGGGGAACGGCGAATGGAGCGTTATGACGAACGATTGGCAAAAAAAAAATCGATTCCAACTCACGATTTCCCATTCTCTGTCCCGCTGCCTCGTGTTTTCCGACCAACTCGAATAGTGGAAAATGCACAAAAAAAGTGGCAAACGGCGTGGCCCTCGGTGGCTTCGACACAAATAAAGAGGGAACCGGAACAGTGCGCCCCGTTGCCAAAAAGCGGGGGGAAAAGCAAAAGACGCACTGCACTCGGTCGGAGTGTGTCTGCCGGTGAACCACATGAAAGGCATCTCGATCTCGAACATCATGCATCGGAAGGAGCACCGAAGATAATCCCTTTCGTAACCGGTCACGAGAACCGGGAAGAGCGACAGCGGCGGCTTGGAATAATTGTTTTGTCACTGGAAGAAGTAAACGAACGACGACAGACGACGACGACGACGATTCCCTTTGAACGGAACTTTCTTCCTGCTGCCACTTTCTGCTCTGCACTCCACGCACTCCTCTCACACATTTTGTGGTGAGAAAAATCAAATCGCGAAGAAAAACTTACTACGAACTCCTTCCATACCGTCAGTCGCGTCTCGAGAAGAGCGTTCAGGGCTTCATTTTTCACGTTCAAACATACGCTAGATACTGGATGTACGCTCATGTGGTGGCGTGACGTAAGTAAAGCACCACAATGGAAAAAGCTCCTGCTTCCGTTTTCATTCCACCTTCCGCTTCGTCCTATCGACCCTTTTCTTTTGTCGCCGTGTGTATCTTTTTGCGCCGTGTGTATCTTGACGCGCTGTAATTGAAGCATTTTACATCCGAATGTTCGGACGGTGGAACGTACCGAAACGGAGCTTAAGATGTGAGGACGTGCCACTGAAAGACAAAGTTCAACAATCGACGAAATGACAAGCGTCTATCATGGTGTCTACCCTTCAGACGCCTCACTGTGAGCTCATTATGAGCAACATGATGAGACGGTCGGCCCAATGTGTCTGCGAGGCACTTTCGCTTCCTTCCTTTTTGCCACGAAACCGGAACACGCCGGCAGAACGTTGTTGCTCTAGCTCTCTTCAGTGGTTTAATGTTACATTCTCGTTGCAATTCCTCAAAGGCGACACATCAGGCGAGCGGCGAGCTGTCGAAACCATGGCACCAATTCCCACGCTTTGGACAATCGAAAGTAGAAGTCATTTCCTAGTCCGGTTTGGTACGCAAAACCTGGACCGTTCTTCCGCGATCAAAGGTGCGAGAAAATCGGCGTCGCCATTTGACCGGAAGCGGATGGACACTGGCACACATCGATCGTGCTCCCGGACGGGTACAACAGTGTGAAACTTCACACATGCTGCTGCTGCTGCTGCTGCTGCTGGCCCAGTTCTGGTGTCCCGAACGATCTTCTCCGTTAGTGCGAAGTTGTGAGGCTGCTAATGTCTCTGTTGATAACCCAAAACACCGATCGATCGATCGATCGTTGTTACCGCTTCCTCGATCGCACAAACGGTGGCCAAACAGATGCCAGATGACTCTTCCCCCCCCCCCCCCCCCCCCCCGGGGGTGATGCTAGATCATGCGTGACGTGATCCGGTCTCGTACGGCAACGCGTCGGTAAGAAAACGCGGAAATGGACTTGATCGAAAAGGGGCCAACCAGCGGTCCCCATGTTCCCGACTATAGGATATTCAGCGACGCGGAACATGTTGCCAACACGGAGCGACACACATTAAGTAACGTTCGTTTTCTAATGTTTTACTTTCTCGCTCCATTAGACGTGTGCTGCTTCTGCGTTGTGTTGCATTGGCAGGGTAAGGCACCCTAGGTGGGGACTGACAAGTGTGAGCGAGTGTGTACGAGTGACAATAACACATGTTTTGCGTGATCAAATAAAATGTAATGCGCCATCATGTGGCGTCCGCTGCCATTCCCTGAAATTGAGTGACAATCGATTGTGGCCAAGCGGAAGGGCACAGCAAACAGTGGACTTACTTTTCTTCTTGAGAAACGGTGGACCATCGTGGTGCATGCCGCGCGGGTCCGACATTTCCATCAGCGGACTGTAGATCTTGCCCGGATCCATACCCGGGGGGAACAGGCCGAGCGGTGAGTCTAGTCCGAACACTGGAATGAGGAAAGAATCACGTTGGTCATTCGTAAGGTTATTAGGCGCACTGAAATGATTATAGTATGAGCGTCGCAGAGCATTTCGTGCTTCATTTGTTACAACGTGGCAGTAATCGCATCTTGCCGTAGGCTAAGGCCCGTTAACTTTTAAATCAAATAAATTAAATTAAATTAAATTAAATCTTGGTCTTACTTGTTCCGAGTTAATTTGACTAGGCGTGCAACTTCATAAACTAAAAAAATGCCAATGACAAATGTTATTGATAGAAAGGCATCACTGCCCAAAGAGATATGGATAACGCAGGGCCTTTTGAGTGTAATGAAGTTATTTAATGTTTTAACAGTAGGATTTTTATGGTCCAACAAAAACGAACAAACATTCTTTGGCCTTTGACGTCTAAATCTCCACTGTTAAACCTTTCAAACACGTTTTTGCTTTTCTTTATGTGTCATGATCAAAATAACCTCCAACAATCAAACGAGAACGTTCTGTTGACGTTCAGTTTTCTTCAAATGAAAAAAGGTTATCAAAATTCCATATAAAATGGGCACATAACTCGATGTTTATTAGCTCGAGAAAGGAAATAGGTGATAGGTAATATTATGAGTAGTTATTGCGATGTAAAGGTATTGTTTGTTCTTCAAAACTATATAACATACAGGGCTGAGAGCCATTATCCTAATAAGTGGCGCCACCTGTTCGTTAAACAGATTTTTTCAATGCAAATATTTAATAGTTGCAAGGATCTATACTTGCAGACCTTGAATAGGCTGCAAGTCCCTAGAGAGACCACATATAATTTCGAAACACACTAATAATGTACGTTATCGAAAGCAAACAAATTCATAGATCTCGCTCTTATAAATACTGAAGACTTCTACGCTCTGATTCGCATGGAACAGTATTACAAGTACTGCTGTATATTTGTACAATTTCTTTTCAATCACCGAGATCCACATTTCATCTAGCTAATCAAATAGATTCCGTAGAATATCACAATTCGACTCCTTTCTTGGAAAGACTTTTTGGTCCGAATTCGCGACTAATACTCGAGATGTCGGCCTCTTTCTTGCAGAAACACTACTAAGTTGATGTGTTGCCGCTGTAATAAAATTAGACCTAATTTCTTCTCGAAATTATTTACTGTTTGCGGTATACCATTAATAAAATTGATCTTCTGGTATGTAACTCGAAGTGCTCCTGAATCCTAGGCACAAAATATTCAATTGCACATAGAAATGGAATGAAAACGAAGCAAATTCTAAACAATACACGTATTGATAACCCCCTAATGAACGGGGCTTGCCGAGTAGCGTCTCAAATGGTGTAACAAAAGCTCCCCCCTCAAATAGGTATTAACATGTTACCGTTTCAACTTGGGGCATTCCTCGTCTCGTCAACCTGACGGAGACCCGCAATGAATGAATCCCCGTTCCGTCCCTCCGCGGCCACTGCGAGAGTCCCACGAGACGCGTGAAATCTACACAATTAAAGTGCCTCCACCACCGCAAGGCTGTAGACACCACATAGGGGGGATCACCTTCCCCCCTTCCTCGATCCACGATCGGTAGTGGTTTGTTTTTTGGGAGGTTCTCTTTTTTTTGGTTTGTTGGAAGAGATTTCACCTCCAGCTGGAGGGTTTTCCTCCACACGCACCACATTCACTATCTCACATACATTAAAACCCCCGAGGAGACCGAGCACAGCCGAAAAGTCTGCGAAATTACAGATGAAATGAAGTCGCGACCCCACTCTGGGTGGGGGGGGGGGGGGGGGTGTAAAAATGAATGAATGGACCACCCCCCGTACCGTTCGGCCGCTCCACGCTCATAAGGGGTCAGAACTGCGGCGCTGACCACGGCGCGTTAAAAATGCGCGGACGTTTCGAAAGATCCCCCCCCCCCCCCTCCAAGGAAAATCCATAACCAGCAACCTGGTGTGTGAACTCCCCTGAACGAAAAGGTCTTGTGTGTGCGAGGGTGTATGTGTAATTTTGAAGATCCAAAACATTCAAAACAAAACGCCTCACATACAATCGCCCTCTTCACTCCGTGAGTGTGTGGGTGCTGGTTAGACTGAAAAACAAAGGAAAAATAATAACACCCCCTGGCACTGGTGGGGAGGGGGATGAAGGAGACATTTTCCCGTCCTAATCATGCTCAAGCAGCGAGCGGATCATGGGGAATGGGTGCTGGATGGAGAACCCTGCAGGTGAGAACGCTAACGGGATTCGGACCACAAGCAGCACTACTCCCACTCCCAACCCACTCACTCCACCCCAGACAAGAAGACACTTTCTTGAAGTGCGTTAATTACGTGCGGCCACGACTCGCATCTGTTTTTTTTTTTTGGGAGGTTTTCGGTCGACCGAGATTATCACTGGGACCGCGCCGCCAGTGTGTGAACGCAGGTCATCATTCATGCGTTGGTGTGCCACCAATTCCACCCCACCCCTCCCCACGGACGATGGTCGAGAGTGATAGCACACCAACGAGCCAGGCGGGGTGGTGTGGAGAAAATTTTTGGGAAGGAAGCGCCTCCGAAGCGTGTATGGTAAAATATGTAATTTTATATGGTCATTGTTGATCGGACTGGCACTAGCGGCCGCAGCATCGTGGTCACATGGCGCCACAGTACCGTGGATGTGGTGGATACTGCGAAATTCGGCGCGGAAAACAATGGGGAAATATCTTAATTTTTATGTTTATTGCTCCCCGGGGAGGAGGAGTGGCGATGGAGGGTGAGTTTTGGGTGGGTCAACGTTCACCACCACCCTCTCGCTCCCACCATCAGTGGAACATATTCCGTGGGTCAAATAGTGTTAAAGAAAGGAGGGAGGGGGGAGGGGGGGGGGGTAAGGTCCACATAAGTGGGCTGGATGTGCGTGTGACGCTTTTCCGGAAGACGAGGGGGAGGGAGGGGGGTGGCGGTCAGAAAAGAAGAAAGATGAGTTCAAACCCAACGCACCGCACGTTCGTCCGCTTCTAATGATACCCGGGTGTCATTAAATCAGTTCGACCTCAGCAAGGGGTGTCCATATCATTGCTTTGTTTAACGGGGATTTGTTCGGCTTTTCTTTCTCTCTTCTTTTTGCAACAATTGTAGCACATTGTATTTCGGGACTGTCGATGGCCACGCGGTGTTGGGCTTCAGAGGGAGAGGTCTCACTCCCTGAGAATTGAAGCAATATGGATCACTTCGCTTCGAATAGATTGATCGTACTGTTGTGCGAAGGAGGAGAGCCGGTAGTTAATGATAACTTCAGCGACCATAAGTAGTTGTTAATGTTTATTGTGACGAGCTTCTTGTAACTGTGTATGTTTTTCAACTGTTTTTACCTTTTTTATAATGGTTTATTCAGCAATTAACCTATACAGGGTGAGGCAAAAAAACTGCAACACAGTTAAAACGCCATATATTTTTCATTTTTGTTAGGATTTTATTGAATAAAACCAAAAAATGTTGGGAATTTCATTAACTTTCAGAATCAGTTTATTTTTTTACGGTATGTTACTTTTTGGATGAATTATGGTCTTGAGACCGTGAAGAGGCCTTGCTTCGCTTGGCCGCAAATGATGAAATTCTGAACTTTGTTTTCTTTGATGAGAAACCATTCGTTATCCTGTAGTTTTTAAACGAAAAAAAATATGGGATTTAGTTTCCAGGAAAGTCAGCTGATAATTTACAACCTCGGCTGGCCACCACGACGCATAAACCGGGTTGATAATGAGTTGAGATGCGATAACACGCAATTTTTCGCATTATTCGCACATTTTCGTTCGGTGGATCCGATATAAATCAACAAATTAATGTTTCTAAAGCTATTAAAAGGTTCATTGCAGTCCTAGAAATGCAAACAATTCATGCGAAATCCCTAGAGACTCCAAAAGGACTCTGTACCTTCCCTCAAAGCAACCGAGACATGAGATTAGCGTAAAGAAACATTTCACACTTCATTTCCATGTCTTATTGGCTGTCAATATCTATGGGCGCAAAAAGCGCAGGACTTCTCCGTTTGCGGTATTTTGAAGGCCAAGGTTAGACCTAAAAAATGACACAGTTTTGACCAGCTTTAGCAAACGCTTCTCCAAGAATGAGCCAAAATACCACAAAGCACTCTGCGGGCAACGAGCGATGGTTTCTTCTACCGTCTCAAGATCATAATTCACCCAAACAGTAACATACCATAAAAAACTGAACTGATTCTGAAAGTTTATGAAATTCCCGACGTTTTTTTGGTTTTACTCAAAAAATTCCAAACAAAAATGAAAAATATATGGCGTTTTAAATGTGATGCAGTTTTTTTGTCTCACCCTGTAGTTGAATAAACGAAACTGATTTAAAGGGATTTCTTTTTGTTTCGTGTATGGAAAGAATATTAAAAAAGTTCTTTGCTATCAAAACTATCATGGAAACGATTTGTATCAATCGTAACAAAACTGATTAATACAGCACGTTACACTTGTTCAATTGCATCTCGCAAGGTTGAAGTGCGTTTTCCATTTGGGAAACTGAAGCTAACTAACTAACAAAACTGTTTTGCCCATCTGTATGAGCTCTTCAGCGTTTAATATGCATTTTATATGCAGCTACCAATGTGCGGTTTGCATCAAATTTGTTGATGCTTTTGAAATGTACAATTGTAAAGCTCATGTTTTCCGTGAAGGAGTTAGATTAATAAGTTTTAAAACTTTAAAATGAAGCCAAAACGTCTAAAATTTAGAATTACACATAAAAACCTCGACCGGAGTTCCAAGTGAAATCGTTCAGCTAACAAAAGAAGTAAGAGCTGCATATTTGAGATGCTCCTGCATGAAGCTACGACGGACATCGTAAAATGTGCATTTTTAGAGGCATTCCTCTCACTGAATCATGGCTTTCTTTTATCAAATATTTTCTACAAACTGCTTCCTAATATTTCAAAGGCTATACTTTAAAAAAGCGAAATTTTGTCATAAGAAAACCGTAAAATGAACCTTTTATGGCCTGAATTCACTATATTTAATAAGTAAATTCAAAAGAGCAAGAGAAACAAAAATTATAACAAAAGAAGTGGGGTTGTTGATAAAACATACAGAATAATAGCCAGCCAGAAAAGCGTAAACGTTATAGAACGTAAATGAACGCACAAAGATGATGGAAGCAACTGAAAAGCAATAGCACACTTATAAACAAAATCATAACGCGTCACAGAATAGACCCAATAAGTGTTAAAATGATGTGTCCCATTTTGTCCAAAGACGAATTCATTGTGTAGCGAAAATGAAGAAAGCTTTCACCGGACCAGACGGCCGATAAGGATTTGAGATGCACATAAGCAACGATACTCACTGTGTGGCGGGGTGAGCGTCAGCGACGAAACCGACGGCATGTGCGGAAAGGGCAGTGGCGAGTGCGGCGGTCTCGGCGGCCCATCCGCCGAGTGGTTGAAGAAGGGCGGAAAGTTCAGGGTGGGACTGTGGAGAAAATCCTTCGGCCCACTCCCTGGACCCGTGGATCCTTTCGGTCCTCCACCTCCTCCGCCACCTCCGTGTGGGTGCTGCGGATGGTGCGAGGGATGATGCAGGCTGTTGTTGTTGTTGTTGTTGTTATTGTTTTTGCTGCCACTACTGTTGCTATTGTTTCCTCCGTTGCTGCTGCTACCGTTGTTGTTGTTGTTGTTGTTGTTGCTATTGTTGCTGGACAAGGGGCCACCGGGACCGTCTCCGTTGCCGGTCGGATGATTCGGTGGCGCCCCTGGACTTCCGGTGGCGGTCGTCGATTGCTGTTGTTGCTGCTGCAGATGGGAATGATGGGGATGGTGCTGGGGTGGATGGCCATGATGCTGATGATGGTGCTTGCTGTTCGCGTTACCATGGTGATGGTGATGGTGGTGGAGAAAGCTGCCATGGTGGTTGTTGCCACCGCCGCCGTTGTTCTTTTTACTATTGCTGCTACCCCCGCTGCTGCTGCTGTTGTTGTTCTCGGGGCCAATGCCTTCGAGCAATGCGGACACCGGTGGTGGCCGGAGCTGTGGCGAGGAGCCCCGCAGATGGTGGTGTGTGGACAGGTGTGGATGAGTAGCGAGCGGATGCTGATGCGTTCCGAGGGCCAGATCCATGTGATCTAGAAAGTGCGGCGGTTCCATATCATCGTGGGCCAACAACGACGATCGCTCCTCATCCCGATGTTCCATCTTCACCCGTTTCGCGTCATTGTGGTGATGGTGGTGAAGATGATGGTGGCTCAGTAGCCCCAGTGCCGGATGCAGGTTGTTGTTGAGCGAAGAAGCAAACGATGGTGGCGGTGAGAGTGATCCCAGCGAACGGTTCAGTGCTGCCCGGTTCAAATGGCGGATGTCCTTCAGCGACAGCAACCCCCGCCCAATACCGGAAGGGTCGGAAAGGGGTGAAGGGGTGTCCTTCATGCCATCACCCCCTAACCGTGTACTCCCGTCCCGGCTCGTGCTGCGAATGACGGCCGGTGAATGACGATCACTATTCGCCGGACCCTCGATCGATGCAGGATGTTGATTGTTGTTGCTCGAACCGGAACTCGGGGAGGACTTTTTCATGCACAGATTCTCGGGTCCATCGGAAACCGAGGAACCGGATGACGAGGGCGTTAGTGATGGCATCTGGGCGCATCCATCGTCACCCTTCGATCGACTCCGATCAGCCTTGCCCGATGCACCGGTTTTGCGCGCTCCGGCCGGTGCTTTGTGCAGTGATCGTGATCGTCGTTCCTCACTCGCCGCACTACCCCGTGACTGGGCCCTCCGTTGATCCTCCTTGGCCACTATCGCAGCGAGCTTCTCATCGACCGATTGACTCCGACACAGAATACGCTTCAGATCGTCCGCTTCCACCTCCTCCTCCTCCTCGTCGTCGTCGTCGTGGTCGTCCTCGTCCTCTTCTTCCTCCAGCCCTTCGATGTCTTCCTCATCACCACCAGTGTCCTCCGCCCGTTCCTCTGGCTCCTCTTTGCCCTCTTGCTCGTCATCGTCCAGTTCGGGCTGTGGCGGGACGGGAGTCGTCGGTTTGCTGCTCAGATCCTGCGGTGCACAGTCCCCGGAGCGTCTCCGTGGCCGCGCTTGCTTCCGCCGGGGCATTGGCGAGGTGCAGAGCTCCGCACTCGGCAGACTGATCGCGGGATCGGCAAACACTTGCGGCGGTAGAAGCATCTTCGGTGTGCTGGTACTCCCGCTGGTGGCCGCATGATGATGCTGCGGCCGCAGGCTCGTTGACACCGACGGTAGCTGATGGTTGGCGTGGGGGAAGTTGGGCGAAGGTAACGAGGGGGTCGTGGGTGAGATGAGAGAGCTCTCGAGTAGACTAAAGTCCTCCGGTGACTGTGCCGGGGTCGGTGTATTACCGGCCACCGGATGGTCGACCAGTCCGCGTACCTGCAACGACTCACCGGCCTGTATTAGCACCGAGAGCCGCTCCTGTGGTACGCTGATCTCGCCCCGGTACATAAAATCCACGATCGCCTGCACGACCCATCCGCGGAAGTCTTTTAGCACGATCACCGGGTGTTTGCAGGGCGTCTCGGAGAAGACACGCTGGAAGAAGGGTGAACACGCCGATAGCACCACTTTGTGCGCCCGGATACTCGTCTCGGCGCAGACCAACGTCACGTCCACCAGCGTTTTGGTCTGCAGCAGCGTGTCAAATGCACGCAGGATGTGATTCTGATGGTTATTCCACCGAAGGCTGTAGTGCTCCTGATCCGTCATGATTTCAAACGGTTCCTTCATCGCGCTCTGTGTGGGAAATGGTGCCGCAAATACTGGCGAGATAAACGGCTGCTGCTTTTCCTCCTTCTGCTGCTGCTGCTGCTGCGAAAGGTTCTTGGAGCGTCTTCTATTATTTCTTTTTGTTGTACATTCGGCACCTCCTTTCAACTCCTATCGTTGCTGGCGATGGCGACTACTTTCGACTCTTGCTGCGTTGCATTTGGGAGTTTCTGGTTCCGTTCATCGCGAGCCACCTCAGAACGTTGCCTGTCAGCTCCGGTTTTCTCCTTGGCGATCCTTCTGATCTATGGATTTCAGCTCAGCGCCGGGTGAGAATCTCTTGTGTTTGCGCCGTGCTGCAAGTAGAAGAACAAGAACAAGATGCGATATAATACGATTGCAAACTGAATACACATTCATACACACAGACACACGTGAGCAATGGAAATGGAAACCTGGAATCTAAGGAAAATGCAGCCACCGAAGCTTGGCCAGGGGCCGCTGGGTGGAAAATATTTTTGCGGTAATATTTGTGTCTTTTGTTACATCGAGCAGTGCGGTTGACGGCTCGCCCGTCTGAAAAAGACGCTCGCCCGTCCATGCGGTCGGTTGGCCACGGCCAGGGAACACGGAAAAAGAAAAGCCAGCCTTCCGGATGGGCCTTCCATACTCTCTCTCTCTCTCTCGTGGCTGTCGTCGCCAGCGTCGTCTGCACTCACATACTGGGGATTGCATATTACTTACGTCTGCGGCGGGCCTTAACCAGCACCAACAGGCAAGCAATAGCAAAAGGAACTGCAACCCCACCGGACTGTAGCCACTTGTAAGAGTTTTTCCAGTGTAAAAACAAAACAACAAGACAGAGAGAGAGACAGAAAGAAAGAAAAAATGCCGAGGAAAATGCGGCGCCATTTTTTGTGTGAAATGCTGGGCTTGAGTTGGTTGTGGTTTGCTGTTGAGCGAAATTGATTCAAAGCGAATGAATACCCTTCCCCATTTCCTATAGTATATGAATCCTCTCTCTCTTCACAGCGCTCGTCAGATGAATGAACGACTAACAACTCGGTAGCCAACGATGCTCGCGGGTGACAAAGTTTTAAGTGTGGCGCTTTAAAGAATCTGCAAAAAACTTTCGTCGCAAAAGATGACGGAAAACTGTGGGAGCGTTTTCAAAACTATAACTTTCGCACTGTCACCGTCATGGCGTTCCTTCCACAAAAACCCTCGTGTTTGCGAACGCGAGTCTGTACCGGGGGCTGATCGACAGTTCACCTGCGATGAACCGAAATATCCAATGCAGCATTTCAATTATCGAACAACTAGCCCGTGGAGCGGCCGTTGCTCAGATAAGCTGCACACGATCGTTTATCAACAACGAACGTCGCATAAAACTCTTTCACCGCCACTGTTGCCGTTTTCAATTTGAAACTTTTCTCCAAACTTGCACTACGGTCCGTTGGACGGGTCGGAAGAATCGGGGCTAGTTGTTGCTTTCCTAAGTGGTTTATGTAAGTTTAAAAGTGGCATTTTCTAATTGATTTCTCGCATAGTGCAAGACCGTTAGCTTCTGGGGAAATGATTTACCCTAGTATTCTGGTGCAAGTTTTTCTGGGCGCTTTGTAAGCGTTGGGATAGTAAATGGATATACAACGTGTCCAATATATTTTCATACAAATTCAATCATTTATATTTCCTTAAGGGTTCTTTTTCTTACCATTTTCTATCATCAGAGAGTTTTTTTTGTTAAGAGAAACTGATACTAATCAATTAAAAAATAGGTTTCGGAATTACCCCTCCTCCCACCCTTTTCTGCGAGCTTCAACCGCTTCTAAAGTCCAACGCACGTGGCACGGATGACTTTCATAGACATTTCCTCTTATTTTTTTGGAATCGTTGCTTCAAACAGAATAAAATTAGACGATTTTTGTTCGTTTAGGCTCAATAATTGTATGAACAAACGATAAAATCGAACGGGTTAAGATCGTGTGAACTGGGAGGCCATTCATTCTTGTCTACAAATCTTGTTCAATTGTCCCGGCACCAGTTTTAAACCAAAATTGCTCCTCCAAGTGCGCTCCATCATACTGGAACACATAATTTTTGTTCCCGTAGAATCTTTCCACGCTAATTTTTTCCATTTTCTTCATTAGATATCTTTTTCCACCATTTTTTTATAAAAAATAGGGGTAATTTGCAGTGCCGGCAAATACCACCCTAAACGAACACGCCAGTCGCATTTTGAAAACCTGTGAATGTTTTTTTGGGTTATCTGCTACATCTTTAATGTTTCTGGACCACAGTCTATCGTTTTGGGACATGACAAGTTTGCTCTAGAACAAAAAGGCTTTTCATCAGAGAATTCAAGTCGAGCCCAACGTGCCGCGATACATGAAGAGTTGCTGTTTCGTTTCTTTTTCAGTTGGTTAGCTTCCGAAATTCCGTGAACTCTCAATTTTTCATAAAAATTACATTCTAGCTCCTATTTAAAAAAGTTATACGTAGTTGATATCAAAACTTTCAAATTTGTAGCCATTTTTCGTGTCGAACGTTGAGGACACGTTCCCGAACGGTCTTGATCACTTTTCCAGTACTAGCCGACCGCTTTCGCCCCGATCTTTTTTTGTAATTCAAAGAGGAAGTCTCAAGCTATCTTTTAATGGTTCGATGTACGAAATCACGCTTGATTCCAAGATGCTTCAAGGTTTTTAAAATAGGGCTCCCTATCCAACAACTTTTTTTATAACACAGGCACGTAATTGATTCATGGTTATTAAAATTAGACCCCATACATAAAACAGACCAATTCAACTGCCAAAATGTTCAGTAAACACTACTTTTTCAGAAAACAATATTGATATTTGAACTAGGTGCTGTGAACATACCAAAATCGCCCAGCAAAAAAGTGTATGCGAATATATTGGACACGGTGTAAATGTATCCAACAGGGGGAAGCGGACGAGTCTAAAAACGGGATAATGCGAATCTACCTATTCAAGATCATTTCGATAACTGAAATCGAATTCATCTCGGATTTTGAGAAGAGCATTAATGCTGACCTAGCAAATACAAAAAGGTATCGCATCAGCGAATTATTAAAAGAAACCCCTTTTTGAGACACAAACAACCCAACAGCTTCTGTCTGTATCCATTGACCAGTTCACTGTCAGCTGCCAGAGCCACTAAGGGCCTGCATTTGCCATCGTGGTATTAGAGCAAATAGAACCTGACAAAATGCAGCGTGACACTCAGACACACGTACGTATCCTTTTCGAAGGACATCCACCACATCCAGACCATTGATACCAAAGCTCCATCCTCTCCCACCCCTTGGGTGGTGGTGGTTCAAACAAATGAGTTTAGAGACGGAACGTAGTCGAGGCGGGTCGGCAAGTGGTTCAAAAGACGGCCAAACGAAACGAAACCAAACCAAGGCCAAGAAAATGCAAACGACACACTCGTTGTAATTATTTTCCGGTACGCTTCTTTCATTCGCACCGTCCGCGCTCAGCTCCCGATCCTTTGGATCCTGCTCGACACATGTACGCGGTGAACCCTGGCAGGCCATATCGCTGCATGCGAATCCATGGCCTCAGTTTGAGACGTGCAAAGTGACGCAAACGCCGACGACGTAGGAGGTTGTTCTACTTAAACCCTGTAAGTACGTGGGATAAAACGATCACTCCCGTATGCATCCTTCGGGCCAGCAGCCGCCGGAACACAACCGGTGTGCTGGTGTCCGATGCTTGGTCAAAATGCTGTTTCCCTAAGGAGCTCATAAGGAATTTCAAGAAGTTAAAGTGTCATTGGAGGAACAAATTTAAACAAGTTATCGGGGAAATATTACAGAATGTTCTTGATAACTCTTCGAAGCCATGCCAAGAGTTCCTTGTTCCCCACGAAAAGCCCATAGTGATGCGACCAGGATGGTCGCGTCCCCAAACGGCAGAGGTGACGGCAGTTTGTGAAGAAAAGCATTCTCTCACCCGAAGCGATCCAGATGACGCACAAAGGGGCGAGAGAGGGCGAGAGGTCGAGGCCGGCGGACGACTACACAGAACACGATACGAGACAGCATAACGAGGGGTGACACATATTAACACATCATAAGGAATATGTTATGCCGTGCGGCCCAAAAACCTGGTTGGACCTGGAAACGGAGAACCAGAACTTTGGTCCGTGGCGCTTGCAGAGGGTTTTTGTGTTTCCCTCTACAGGTTGCTCTCGTCCCGAAGTCCTTGCGGTCCCTTTTGGTGCCAGGGAAGCTGGTATCGTCACAGGTGCACCGGAAAAGTCAGGCAAAACCGAGAGTGTAGTGTGTTGCAGCCGGGAAGTTCGGGAGTTAAATGGTGAAATGAAATGCTTTCGCATAACAGTGTCCCCAAACCACCTCCTCAATCGTCGCAGGCACTGCATACTGTTCGTTATTCTGTCCGCGGCCGAGGGTGGTTATTGTACTTTGCACTGCAAGGACTTTCATCATGCACACCAGCACCGGGTCAGAGGTCTGCGTTCTTGGTGGTGGTGGTGTGCTAATTTGTGTCAAAAATTTTACTCACACCACTAGCACAGCACTAGCAGCAAGACCAAGCAGACGTTGTAGACGCGAAGGTTAGCGCCACTTGCAGCTCCAGCTTGAAACTGATGTGAAATGAGCAGCAATATATTTGATTAATACTTCTCCCAAGGAGGGCCTCGCAACACCGGTGCTAGTGAGTACTCCCAGGCGCATTTATGATCCGGACGATGACGATGACGATAACGAAGAAGATGAAACAAAGCTTAACCGGTACAAGTTTCTCGAGGTTGGACATTTTGATGCAATGCGTTATGTGTGGTTAAAGTGAGGTTTGTTTGGTAGATTCTGTATACTTTTCGTGTTCGAGTTTTGGAAGAGATTTTCTGCAATTTGGTCAACCATTGTAAAGGGGTTACTTGCATTTCGATTGTTTGTGGACACGGAGAAGAATGTCAAAATACAGGGTGTATCATAAAAAAATGAGAATGTTTTCATTGCTCTGTTTTGAGTATTTTTTAAACACCAATATGGCATTATGGGGTATCGTTGTGTTCGTGTGAGTCTTATCTATCAAATGATGTATAATAAGTACCCGTGCAAAAGATGTCTGTCCGGAAAAATGTATTCAAAGGCGACAGTGTCGAGTTTGCTTCGCGCCCAAGAGAAATCTCATAGATATAACAGCGGTCCTCAGATGTAATCTTGGCATTGTTTACAGGATTAAACGTTCTATTCATGAAGGGCCAAGCCTAGGAAACACGTTAGTGATCGGCAACGATCTGAGCGCACTGAAAAAGTGGTAAGATCCGTCAGAGCAAAAGTTAGCGAAATCCAGTGCAATCCATATGAAAGCTTGCATAAGAGACGAATATCTCAAGATCCTTCCTGCATCGGTTGGCCAAATATGACCTAAAAGCAATCTCTAGAGCTAGGGTGAAGCGTAATTTAATAGTTGAAAGGATAAAACATCTTTAGACAGGATAAAACATAGTATGAAAATGGCACCAGTTTTCATAAAATCAATTACTAAAATGAATATTGATGTTTATATCACTTTTTTGAAGGAACACGTTTTAGCATGGATTAAAGCAAACTTCAAAACACCAGAAAAGGTTGAGTTTCAGCAAGATGGAGGCCCCTGCCATACGTCTTAACGGTTGAACATGGTTGAAGGAAAACATGAATTTTTGGTCGAATGATTTATGCCCTCCAAGCGGTCCTGAATTAAATCGGTTGGGCTATTCAATATGGGCGTTTGTTCGACCTAAGTCCTGTGAACCATCACACCATACACGGTTGGTTCGCTGAAATCGTTTATCATCAAAGCCTGGTCTTCTAAGTTGGACACTTATGTTACAGAGAGTGTTCTCGAATTCGTAACCGCTTGGAGAAATTAATTGAGTAAACAGGCCGACAAACCCACTCATTTTGTTTGTTTTTGATAAACAAAGAAATATAGAGCGAATGAAATACTTTGAAACAGTAGAAAATATAAAAAAATGGCATTAAACTTCAAAAAAAGTTTTTTGCATTTTTTTATGGTACACCCTGTAGGTGTCAAATGACATGCTTCTGTTAGTTAATATTAATGGGATAAGGTTTTCTATAGTCCCACTTCCTCAGCTCGCTTATGACGCATTTCGTGAAGAAACTCAAATCACTTCATATCCTTGAAGAAAGACACGAGTTAGTGTACTCCCTGTGAGTAAAAACATAAGTTTATCGTACGCGTAGCTCGATCAAAATAGGTGTAGCGAGTTTCCTGCTTCCGACCCCAAAGGGCACCCGCTTTTCACACGCATAAATCATAAATCCCAAAGAGTACGGGCGGTTGAATATCGCCCGAAGGGTTTTCTTGGGCGTAGAAGTGAATCATAATTTCGAGGAGTAAAACATAATTAAACAATTGCTGCTCTGATTCCTCACGAAAGGGACCGGTCCCTCGAACCATTTTCGTTCGCGCCTTGCCACCGCACACATACATCCGGCATGCGGTGGTTACACACATATAATTATCGACGTTGATTTCAGCCCACGCACGCACGCAATCTTCAAGAAGGGTCAGGGAGCACGTGGCGGTCTCCACCGGTCGAATCCCACCCCCTGGAAAGGTCTGGCTGACCAACGGAACCATTCGTACGCGCATTACGCCCTGAATCCCTTCTTCTTCCCTCGGTGCCGTGTCTTGCTGTCTGTGTAGAGAAGCACAGAACACCAGACGGGGGTAGAGCAGAACGGGGGTTTTGGTAAAATTCTTTTCTGCATACGAAAGAAGTAGGTTAATTTTATTACACACTCGAGCTGCGAGCGAGGCCAAACCGAAGGCAGACACAGGCAGAGCATACGCTCCTTGAATCCCTCGCGTCCCTCTCGTGGGTAGCCCGGGGGTCCTTCAAGTGGTGTAGTCCCTTTTTTTAAATAACCTGTAGGCACGAATCCACCGAGGGTGGATCATCATCAGCCCCCAACCGGTGGCCACCCACCAACCAGCCATAGCTTATCGACTCAACTGCAGTGAATGATTTGATTTATGAATGGTTTGTGCAGAATGTTACAAGTTTATGGCCAAACCGGCGGCGGTGGCGGTACGGCAAATGACATCGCGACTGGTCCTTATGGACCAGTTTTTGAAGCGCTTTTCGGGTTTCGCTCGGTTTCAGTTCTGCGAGAGGCCATGTGCAAAAACCACCAACCAACCAACCATCGCAAAACCCAACAAAAATTCAACATCGCTAATCCATATGGTACGGGGGGGAGGTGGTTTTAGCTCCAGTTAAGTAAAGATCTGTTGAGGGCGAGCTCAACAACACACAAACACAAACAAGGATGTCTGTCTGTCCTTGGGCGAGTGAAGGAGTTGTGCGTGCGACCGAACAGGCCGAAAGGAAGGACTATCGTTGCCGCACTGCTGCTGCTGCTGGGTTACCAAACAATTTGGCCTCTCGATTAGTGGAACGGAAAAGGGGGGGGACGATGTTGGCGAATTAATTTTCATAATTTATGCCTCGGCATGCCTTCGATGAGACGGAAAAAATGTGTAAAACTTTTGCTAGGTGAGAATTCCTTTTTGGGCCCATGGTAAAGTGCTTGATTGCTTATCACCAAATGGTACAAAGCAACGGTTCTAAGAAGGACGCAGCGTCCCTGTTATCACCCGTGGTTTAGGTGCTCTCATCCCCGTTTTAAATCACACAATGGAGCAACCAATACGAAGCAAATCGTTTACGAAACAACCTGAACAACTTGCTGTGAAGGACACCTACCTAAACTTTACGTTCACAACGCGCCAGCACACTAGCCGATTGTTGTTGGAGTGTGATCACCAAACCAAACTCGATCCAGCATTTCACTCCAGCACACCACAAGAACACACACGAGATGAGATGTGATGCATACGAACAGAACTCTCAAACTCAAGCAGAATCTCGTATCGAAATCGATTTTTCTTCCTTTTTTCATTTGAATCAAACCGCGGCACGGCAAGAACGGTGTGCGTTCCTTCCCTTTTCCTTTTCCTTAACCTTTTTTCTTTTCTTTGCTTTTCTTTTCGAAGATAATAAGTTCCGAAATTGTGTTTCTTTTCGTAATGAGATGCGCTTCCAAACTCTTATATTGCCGAACGAACGATTTTGCTGCACCACCGCAACCGCAAATCAATTGATCGAAAAACAAAACGAAAACAAAAACTGCATCCTTCTACATAACACCACCAGCACCCCCGAAACACAGCACAATTGCACACAATTTCCACTCCGGCTGATTGCACCTGATCCACCGGATCCGCTGGCCGGAACACGCTCGCCCTTCCTCTCTGGACATTTCCAACCACCCACTCAACCCACACAAGCACACGTACACAAACAGACAGACGGACACACGGACAGATGGAATCGACGGTCGACTTTCGGAAGGATTTGCACTTGCAACTCAAACAAGAACGCGATCGAAAAATGTTACATCTTTTGACCACCGCCAGCGAACAGTCCCGGATACTAAGCTACTGCTACGTTTCACGCTTTGTTTTGTCGCCGAAAAAACCACTCACACGATGATCGCACCACACGCGGCGCACGACAACACAAAACTTTTTTAAAAAATGTAAATCCCGTGATCCGTGATCGAGTGAACTGAAGAGAGTTTTGCTTTCGTTTTCGCTGCTTGTCCAAAAGTGTTCAATTTTGAGGATGAATTGGCAAAAAACGGGTCCGAAAAGGGGTCCGGCACAGCAGTGCGCTTAGCTCATGGTAGGGATATTCCGTGGCGCATCATGGTTCGGGGACAGGGTTCCTTCCCGTTATCATCTCCTGGCCCACTGCCGGAAGTGCTGCTGCATCTGGTCCACGAAAGTCCTTCGCACAGTGATCATGGCGGAGAGACGGATGTGATGTGCATAGCGTGGCGAGTAGTCCCTTCAGCAGCCCACGATCCAGGTCGATGGCCATAAAATCGGATGCTGCATGTTTTGTTTTTGAGAGGGTAAAACGGTAGCGACGAGATCCTATTTCCGGTGCACTCTTACGATCATCGTCCGTCCGTCAGGGGAACTTTTTACGGTGCACTTCCGGTCTCACTCACTTTGTCCACCCCCTCAGACACTTTCTACTACAATAAGCTCCGTCCCAGAGGAATGCCGTTTGATGTTGGAGTTTGCACCACAGATTGCACTTTGATGCGGGCTTAAGATGGCGGAAAATTTGGCACAGTCGTTGTCGTCTGATAAACACTCCTGTGGACCTGGCCGTTGCTGGCGTTGCAGCAGGTACAGACTCCCGCGGAGGTGGTTTCCGCCTTGTTTATGGCGGAAAGGACCAGATCAGAGGGCCACCTTTTTCCACGAAATGTTTTGTTTGCCCGTACAGCCGTACAGGTGCACCATAAAAACGGGTTAGAGGCCCCTTTGCCGGTTCGTTCAACGCAACTCCTTTACACTTGATGATGAATTGGGGGCACGAAACACTGTTTGCGATTCCGTTGAACTTGTTACTGTTTCACTTATCCACGTTAGCGAACTTTGCTTAAATTTTCCGCCTTGTTTCCGGGAGTGCTGCGTGTACTTTTGATGAATTTTATCTTTCCCAAAATTTCCACTTTTCCACTTTTCCGCGTTCTGCCACAAAACTCGCTTCGAATTTCACTTCGTCGTAGTGTTTTTTGTTCTCCAAAACAGGATCGGGACCAAATTTTGAACCGCCAACAAACGATCCGCTCGCCGCGACCTCCGAAACGTTTTTACCGATCTGGCCGATTTACATTTTCAACTGGCCGATTTACGCCGCGTTGTGAGCTCGACACTGCTCGAAATCCTTCCACCCCCTCGTCACCCGGAACGGCCCACGAATCCCTCGCTCGCGATTGGTCGGCCACCTTCGGGTGTCGTTCGGCAAAGTTCCGCGTGTGACGTCATCATCGGTGTACATAACGGGGCGCAACGTGTTCACCAACACCACCATGCCGCTCGTGACGTTGCAAGAGTGTCGCGCAACACCGCACATACACAGAGGAACGGGCGAGCTTTCGACACATCCTTTCGGTATCCTTTCGGAGGGTAGAAGCACATGCGCATAATTAAATCACATACAAGCACACGCACTCACACCTACAAACCGGGCGAAGGCAGTGCGAGCGACAGGAACGACATGCTCACGATGGAGTGGAAGAAGGATCGAAGGATGTTTCTAAGGCTGATTAGACACATCTCCTTGCTCCTTGCCCCCTTTATCTTGTCAGTGAAGGACTCTTGTCGAGAAGAAGAAGAAGAACGAGAAGCAGAAGATTGCCGCACTAGCAGTTTAAGGTATGAACGGAAATGGAAAAGGAAACTCCTCGTGATGCATGACCTTTATGATTTTTATGTCCTTTTGCCTAGTTCCTACTGGTCAGAAGGCAAGGTGATGTGTGCAAGAAGGATGTGGCCGACGTAGCAGAGGTTGTCTCTGTTTCGCTCTGGAATCTCTTGCTTGTTGGATTGAACGATAGAGGATGGTCCCGTGGATCAAGGTTCATGTGCACTGATCATTTGACCAAATTGCTACTGATTGTCCAAATGAGCATTGTGTAGAATGACGTTTTACGCAACACGTGGGTTGTACTCGGTCATTGCAGCTCATCAGCCAGATCACCAAACCGGATTCGTTGACCTTTTCCTGTGAAAAGCTACTCCTTTCGCTTGCGGCCATGAACGGGAGATGAAGCCAGAACACCAAGAACAAACAGCGCACTCCACTCTAGATGGCTGGCAGCGATAGATTAGAAGAAAAGTGACCGAAATTTGACGGAAAAAATGGATCACGAACCCACGAGAGGCAAAGTAGCGGTCCGCCAAGAAAAGAGAAGAAAAAACGACCAACAACGGAAAACAATGTTACAGACCTGCGCCCGCCGTGGGTGGGAGGTGAAGAGAGGCCTCGTTATAAAAGTCTCGCGACTGCTATTTTACGTTTACGGGACCGCGGGACCGCGCCGGTGTCTGCTGCCTTGCTCTTTGGGTTAGGTTAGTGAGTTTGGTTTTTCTTCTTCGTCGTCGTTTTCGACATTTTCGTTCACACCATCTTCACCTCTCGGACAGCCAATGAGCTTTTCCTTTTCTTATCTTTCCCTTTAATGGAGGCTTCTTTTCTTTCGTTTTCCTCCGCGGTGGACAAGGGCACAGGATTCGGTCAGTCGGTCGGTCAGCCGAGTGTCCGATAGGAGCAATCTTTTCTTCTTCCCTCGTTCCCTTTGCACTTTACACTATTGCGCGCCCGCTCCCTTCCTTAGCGATGCCAGCGGAAGTGCTAAAAAATGTCCACTATGCAAAATGGATTTTTTGCTTCTCCGCTTTTTGAGGAACGAGACGGGGTTTGCTCCGAGGAAATTTTCAAGGCCATGTCCACGCCGGCCAGGCCGACCCACAGACGACGACCACGAGAAACGACGTCTCTTCGTCGCACGCGACCGTTTAATGTTTCTTAGCGCGTTTGTTGAGACTCCTGCGTCCGGCTGAGGTCATTGAACGGTCCAGTTCTCTTCTTTCGCATCGCGGCCAAGCTGGCATCGTTTCTTGTTGAATCTGAATACTTTTTTCCATCTGACCAATGGACACTTTCCCTTTTTTGCACTGTCGTCTGCAGTAGCACTATGACTATTGTGCACACTTTCGATTTCTTTTCCAACATCGTTATCCAGACAGTCACTTGAAGGAGATAGGAATCTCAAAGATTCCGAAACTGTTCGAATCTGTGCTCTATAGAATCAACGGTGCTGGTAGCGTTAGATTAGGAATACATTTGATACGCATCTTATCATCAAGCAGCATTACGATACTATCGACGTCGACGTTATCGACATTTCGGGTGCATTGCATTGACCCGCCATACCAGGATAAAGTTTTTAGATTTGAGACACTCTTCAGAAGCTTTAATTCGGCAATCTATTTTTTATTCTTCACGTTGCCTGTCTGGAAGTCCATCGTAGATTTTATAGTCCAGGTTATCTTTTGTCGTTTTCCCGAGAAGCCCAGTTTCTGATTCATTCTTCTTTACTTAGCTTAATTCCAAAAGTTCCTATTTCCACAAAAATGAGAATGTGTCTATCAATAGTTGTCAAGTAAATACGCTTTTATCACCAGCTTATTACCAGGAGTTGCAGATTGAGGTCGACTTGAAGAAGATTTTATTTTTAACGGTCTTGATGACGTTTGTACATTCTATGATGTCATAGACGACCAAGATGACCTGTATGAATCTGTCTGTTCCAATACTAGTGTTAAGTTAAAAGAAAATGAAACTATTTATAGGGACGTATGGACCAAGTCAATACATAATATACCAGATTCGCATCCTTGAACGCACCCTTCATAATGTTTTGTATGGATTAAATTTGTAAACAATCATACCTTCAATTAATATATTTCGTTCCAATGTCAAAACTTGCAACTTTCGATTGCTCCTACGAATGTCATAAATTATTAGTTTGGTCACTAATGATCGCTGGTGAACCGGTGTGCTAACCTTATCAGCAAGTGATTAAACTCAAGTACATGTCATTAGAATTCCAAAGCGCTCCTTGGTACTTTGTCGTCTGCTTACGCCATTCCACTGCTCGCTGAGTCGGTGAACCCCCTGGACATCATTGAAAAGTTCATAATGATTTTAGTAAGCCACCTCGACCGCGCGACTTGTCATCAAATTGCACCCGCCTGTCGGAGGAGGCCTCGCATAAGACGTGCAGCTGGGTGGCGTGATCCTGATACTTCCCCGACAAATTTGCCCCATCAATGGTGACCGCATAAGTTAGCGACCGATTCCTCCTGTGCTGTGCTGTGCTGTGATGTCTAATTAATGGTTTATAAATTTAATTTTAATTTACACCCATCTCCTTGCTCGGTGAGCTCAGCTGCAGCAAGACCATCGCCCATGTATTGCTTTATTTGGCCAAATGGAAGAATTTTGCGTTCCGTGGACGATCTTGCGCTGTGACGGCTGTGCTGATGGTGGGTGATGGAAAAGTTGGACTTTTAAAATGTTAGAAAAATAAAAACCAAACTCGAGCGGATCGGTAGGTGCAGTAAGGTTTTTTTTAGCATGGAATCATGCTCTTTTTCGAGACATTCATTCGATGGAGAGGGTACGATGGAAGACGAAATGAGCAAGATCGAAGGTAAAACATGGAAGTATCGTGCTGTTTTAAAGTTACTAATGAGTTGCATTCCTTTTTGGTAGTTAAAAACAAAATTACTGCGATCACGTCTACCAAATTGCACTTGAGTTGATTTCAGCAGAGTTTTGGATTTCCAGCGTATAAGTCCGAATTTCCATTTCACTCTCTTCCACGCGAACACGTGGTAGTTTTGATCGATTTGTCCACATTTTTTCCACATTTTCTTGTGTGCTACTCGTGTAAAATCAAATTAACAAACTATGCTTCAACCACCACCAATTTCCTTCCGCACACGCGCTCATACGATGCTGGAAGTCATACATTTCCATTCCCTTTGCTCAGTAAAATTGTAAGATGTGCACACCAGCAAGCAACGCTAGCAACGCAGCGAGTGAGGTCGAGATTAAATAAACTTAATCAGAACTGTTTTATTCGCTTTTGATGAACCGCTAGATATACATCGTGCCCTCTCCTTCCTGCCACGCCGTTTGTTTCCACTTTGAAACACTCGTACGTCGTGATCCTTGATGCAGGGAAAAGAAACCTGCACCGAACCGACTGACGGAACATGTGCTTGCGATTGGTGTTTTCTGTTTGAAAATATGTCTTATGCATCAGCATTATCATTCGTATCAGTGAGGAGGGAGGGAAGCATTTTTCAGCTTCACCACCACCAGCAACACTAACGCAACAGCATCGACCACAGTGAAAAACGGAGCAAAACTCATTTCCAGTTGCAGCAGCAGCAGCAGCAGCGGAAAATCTCACCCTTGAGAAACCACATACACCACCGACGCAGTGCAGTGTTTGGAGCGGAAAATACGGGACGAAAACTCTTACCATTCCGCACCGAGGTGGTGGTGGTGGTGGTGGTGCTGCTGATGCCTGACACTGACGCGACCTTAATGACGACGAAGACGAGGATGTTGTGACGAGCGACGACCGGCGAGTCAGATGTAAAAATACACATAAGTCTTCACTTCTCCCGGCCCATCAGGAGCTCCTGAGTTGTTTTCCACTGTATGCTGTATGCTCTGTGTGCGTTTGGTTCTATTTTTCCTCTTTTTTTTTTTCGCGCAACTTCCAAAACCACTTCTTTGTTTTTCTTCTCCACCGCAACTTGCTCTTCACGGCGTTGGATTTCTCGATGGGTGCTGTATGAGACGTGTCTTTTCGAGTTCATACTCTCTTGGCCTCCGTTTTGCAACCCACCACCACCACCACCACCACCAGGTCCCAGAAACCACCTCACGGAGATGGGGAGTTGGTACCCAGTCACCCTCTCCAACTCCCCCCTCCAACTCAACAGTCGCGTTAATTTCGATGAAAAACTAACTTAAAAAACTTAACTTATTTATTTGCTCACTTGCGTGCACAGCGGACGGGAGGAACGCTTTACGTCCCGTGGAAAAGCGAAGTGCATTTTCCGATGGCAACGTTCCTGGGTCCTGGGGCGGGAAAGGATGCGAACTGGGAATCATCAAGGACTCAAGTGTTTGCTGCAGTGCCAAGAAATGATACGGAGCTGTTCTTCGATGCGCGCGCGCGCGCCCACGCTTACCTCTTAAAAGCATACACACATCATCCCGCCGGTGCGGCCTCAGGTGAGCCAGTGTAGACACTACCTTTCAGCACCATTCAGGACCTTGCGTTTCCATCATTTCAGCACCCACCATTAGGGGGGGGGGGGGAGGAGAATGAATGGGAGCAAGGTCTGGTAGGTAGAGTTTTCCTTGCGGGATCCAAACCGAAACCGAGCTTTATCCAACGTTTTTTCTTTTGCGTTCTTCTGTCACCCCCCCCCCCCCCCCTCTCTCTCTCTCTCCACTCCTTAAAATCCCTCGCTCATTCTTCAATTACTAGCACTCGGGGGCGAGGGTTTTCTACGTACGGAGAAACGGCACCCTAATGGAGGGTGGGATGTAAAATATAAATTCGCAAATGGCATCAGTAGCACCGAGCACAGGCACAGCACGCCCCCCCCCCCCCAAACCACTTCAAATCTGCATCGCCGATGCATCATGGGATTACGCTCGGGCACACAACGGGCGCTCCGGATTTCTTTCTTTCCCTTCGTTCCTGTCCAAGTCTCCGTCGTCGTCGTCGTCGTCGTAAAAGTATTGCTTCGAGTGTATACCAACCTCACATGCTAACCGGATGTGTCGTGATGCAGCAGGACAGCAGCTGCAGTTGCAATATCGGTAAATGGTTGATACGCAGCAGTGGGTGGTGAGAGAAATGGAGGCGAGCGACAAGGGAGAGTGGATGAATGGGCACTTGTGGTTGAGTAGAAGGGTATTGTCAATTGGAGAGACCGATATTCAGTTCGATTGGTCGGTGCATTAAACTGACATACATGCAACTGGTGCATTATACGATGCGAAGGTAAGTGTGTAAAGGAAACATAATTTTATGAACAGGCACTTGATGAATCCACTTATGTTAGTGATACTTTATGCGTTGCACCTTTCGGAGGTCGGTTCAGCTGAGTACTTATGCCAAATCGCTTAAAGGTGCATAGACACGATAACATTTTTCGTTAAGAAATGCGAAAAAGAGGCTAAAATAAAGTTGGTTTCGTGGCCGAGGATGGTTAAGATAAAAGTATCTTACTTTAGGATCAATTTTGCTCTCATCCAGCTCGGTTGCCACCCAACCAAAGCTGGTGTCCATCGTAGCATAAAAACTACTGGACCGATGGATTTGAAATGTTAAACATATAATCTCTACACTATATTGCAGGTAGCCTTGTCGACTTTTCATAATTGATACTTTCTTTTTATATAAAATTCGCTGTTAAGACAAAATCGTAAAAAACAACACTTTTCATCTTCACTCTTCGGACGCAGGATCACTTTTAGGACAATAAATACACGTGACAATACACTCCTTCCAGTTAGTATAGGACCACCTGTGATTTTCGTAGTTTCTCACTACTGATAACAGTAATAATTTCAACCCGTATCATTATTGATTGGTATTGGTGAGATATGTTTACAGTGTGAGTTTCGTATTTTTACGTGCATATTCCACACAGATACACGCATTTGGTGTTTTCGACCTGTCAAGTTAGTATAAGACCATTTCAATTTTTCTTCAAAACCAATTCTATTTTTGATTGTAAAAAAATAGCCGCAGTTTGCAAATAATACAATTAATAAAGAGTTACTTTTCCGCTGCGATTTGCAACCAGGAGAATGCGATTTGGCCTACTTTTCACCCTATTTTTCAGCGCCTCCTGCTTTAAGTCTTCCCTTGCCTTAAGAATTGCACTTTTGAGGTCATCAACTGAGGAAAACTACTTCCCTTAGCGTAAATCTTATCTACAAGGATTCCCCAGATGATTTTACACTTGATTTGAATCTAAAGAACGAGCATACCAATCGAGCAAATCAATTTTAAGATCCTTCATCCACTGTGTCGCGGGTGGATGGCGGCACTATTCGGTTGATAAATATTTTTTTCGACCGATTGGTGATCAAAGATGGGACTGAACAGCCTTCCAGAACCTTAATACAATCTTTGCACTTCATTTTGAATGACGTGAAAGCCTGCATGAGCTTGGGCATGCTCATATATGCTCAAGTAATTTAGTTAAAATGGAAGTGGGTGATCTGTTTACTAAAATATATGTTTAAAAACTTTCAGGCAATTTTCAGTGACCAAAAGAAGCTTAATTTAGCTGGTCTAGATAGATTAATCGGTTATTGGCGCGATTTGAGGAAAGACGAGCAATTTTTTCCACCAGCAACTTTGGTGGAGGCTCCTGTATGGTTTGGTTAGGACTTTACGCTGCTGGAAAGCTCATGCAGGCTTTCACGTCATTCAAAATGAAGTGCAAAGATTGTATTAAGGTTCTGGAAGGCTGTTCAGTCCCATCTTTGATCACCAATCGGTCGAAAAAAATATTTATCAACCGAATAGTGCCGCCATCCACCCGCGACACAGTGGATGAAGGATCTTAAAATTGATTTGCTCGATTGGTATGCTCGTTCTTTAGATTCAAATCAAGTGTAAAATCATCTGGGGAATCCTTGTAGATAAGATTTACGCTAAGGGAAGTAGTTTTCCTCAGTTGATGACCTCAAAAGTGCAATTCTTAAGGCAAGGGAAGACTTAAAGCAGGAGGCGCTGAAAAATAGGGTGAAAAGTAGGCCAAATCGCATTCTCCTGGTTGCAAATCGCAGCGGAAAAGTAACTCTTTATTAATTGTATTATTTGCAAACTGCGGCTATTTTTTTACAATCAAAAATAGAATTGGTTTTGAAGAAAAATTGAAATGGTCTTGTACTAACTTGACAGGTCGAAAACACCAAATGCGTGTATCTGTGTGGAATATGCACGTAAAAATACGAAACTCACGCTGTAAACATATCTCACCAATACCAATCAATAATGATACGGGTTGAAATTATTACTGTTATCAGTAGTGAGAAACTACGAAAATCACAGGTGGTCCTATACTAACTGGAAGGAGTGTATACATGGTCTGTCGCAAAGTAAACAGGACTTTTTCAATAGCAACATTTCTGGCGGCGGCACATTAATGTGGTTATTTTTGTTTGAAAGGTACATCCTTTAACGACTTTCAGAGAAAATTTCATGTTATTTGGTTCACTGGAAACAAAGTTTTTGAATTAAAGTGACAGTATACAACCTTTGTACAGTTACAACCTTTGGTCCACTCGAAGCACATTTCCCTGTAGGCTAAGCTGCGAGGGGTAAATTGTTTATAAAATTACACTTGTTTTGAAATTTCACTGTTTACCGGTAAACAGGACACACTCATCAGGCAGCACTTGCACTCTAGGCCTAGGACAATACACAGATGACGCTTACGATCGAGCTACACATTTCACGCATATGAGCTCTGGATCTACGGGTTTGGTATCTGTCTGAGAATTGCAAAACAATGTTGCTTCCGTGACCGTGCATCTGAGATAAAGGATCGGAACTAAGTGAATGTTACTTTCGTGGCCCTGCTCCTTAAGAACCCCGCGATGAAGAGCGTTGAAGGACAATCTTCGTTCACTCATAGTTGAACTGAGTATATTTACGGCTAGCTAAGCAGCAGCAACAGTCACATAATTAGCTGTTTTGTTGGGGAGAAAAGCAAAGGTTTTTTTTCTATCCCTAGTGCATCAAATGTGCACTCCGGATGCCGCATAAGCGTAGGCGCATAACGCTTGGTAAGCGAGTTTCTCTGCAACCCTCTAACCTCCCCACTCGTTGCTTATCGCTCGATATGCTCGCTACACTACTAATGAGAGCACCCGGTACACTCACGTGCAGTGCCATGATGAAGTAATGAGCATAACGCCAAAACAAAACTGTAACCATCGCAAGGATCCTTGGAGCACATTCCGCGGTGGTGCTTTTGTTGGTACCGAAAAAAGGGGGGCACATTTG
>NC_064878.1:31346595-31364095 GCF_943734665.1 Anopheles aquasalis | reverse complement strand
ATCAATCAAATGAGCGAAGACGAAAATTTAAACTTTGATAGTCTGTTAGTTTCATACAATTAGTATAAAAAGGACTTTTTCATCACCTTCATTGGGTATATTTCTACATAATCCAATATCTGTTGTTTTTTCATTGTTGCGGGATCACCTCTTTGCTTTCCTTTCTTTGTTTTTCCTTTGATTTTATCTCAGATTAATGTTAAACTAATTAGTCATATTGAAGAGAGTTTTTTTAATGTCATGTTTCCGCATATGTTTGAATCGTCTCATATCGTGTTTTTTTCTAAGATGTTACAGTTTTAGAAATATACATTTATAATTATTTAAAGATGTTACAGTTTTAGAAATATACATTATTAATTATTAGAGATGTCCATCTCTTAGAAATCTGAATGCAGAAATCTTGTCCAAGACAGTGTCATAATCAATTTCGAATGTACTGAGCCACCAACTAATCTGTGAAATGTCATTTAAGTAGTTGTTGATAATGAGGTTTCTACTATAAACAATATTATAATTTGAATGCCATAATATCCCAAAAATGACGGCATTCTAATACCTCAATAAATTGCTTTCTAAAAGGATGTTGGATGATCTTTGGACATACACGTTCTAGGATGAGTTATAGTTTGATACACATGAATTATAGATAGAAAGATAATGATAAAAGATTATTGCTTTAAATTCAAATTGAATTTTACTGATGCTAGAACAAATGTTAATGAAACTTAATTAATTTTACAAAACAATTCTGACTGTTTTAAGATCATCTTCGCTACTTTTTGCCCATGTTTGATATTAGCGAAAGGCATAAAATATAACACTATAATAAGCATTATTTAGGGCAAATAAAACACTCCATAAACACGTTAGCCACTATCATGCGGTCGTAAGATGCATGCAAACCATCCTCATACGGGCAAAATACACCAAACCACAGCATATTTAATCATAATTTATCGAGCCATCTTGATAAAAACTCTCGCGCATCATACATTACAATGGAAGAAGCTTTCAGTGGAATCGGAAGCGTTACTTCAGAGGATGGAAACATAAAGAAAAAAACCTTCACCCCCTCCCTGACAAACACTTACATACACACAGCCAGAAACACACGCTGGAACAATCGAAAACATTTCTCAAAGGGCGTATAGTGAATTTGCATGTTCATATTCATTTAGCAGAATCAATAAATCATAAACTGCAGCCGGAGCTCGGCTAGGCGCTCTGGCTAGCTGGAGATTCCGCTCTTCTCCTATCGCCGACCGCCCCTTCTGCGCCCCGTTCTGCGCCTCTCAAACAGGTACATCATCACCCAGCGTTCATCGTTCGCATCTGCATTCCGCATCCAGTTTCTTTAATCACTTATATTTTCCGAACAAAACCGAAACCACTGCAGACGCACGGATGTCGTTGACAACTCAAGGATATGGTTTCCCGGTATCCAGACCCCCCTTCACCCCCGGTGTATCCCTGTGTCCCCGGGTTCCGCTCCCATCCGATTGTTTCGTGGTGCTACTTTGTTCCTGCGTTCCTGTTGCGCTCCTTTCCTTGTCTTCCCCCAGTCTGCCTTTTCTATTGCTCTTGATTTATTTCTTTACTCCTCACTTACTTGCAAACACACGAACACACACATACAGAAGTAGCTCATCTGTATTCGCTTTTCCTTCGCTTTTCCTGCTGAGTGCAAATCGGTTGCAAGGTCGCCAGCGTCAGCCTGGTTTGCTTGGATGAGGATTTTCACTTCCCTCTTCCTTCCTTTGGATTCGGATCGTAGCAAGTCATCTTCTTCGTCGGTTTTGTCGACTCGATCATGTCGACTGTATGGCGGTGGGGTGGTGGGGTGGCATGCATGCACATTTCTGCTTCGTTCACTGGCGCACTAATTTTCATTCGATTTCTGCGCTCCATAAACGCACCGCATATATCCTTCTGGGCGTCTTACACTCCCCGCGGACTCCCCTTTCCCATGCTTTTATCCGGTGCAACCTCATCGTCTCTCTCTTGTGGCAGAAGGATGAAAACATTTGCGGGACTGGCACTGGCGGGAATCAATTCGCCAGTACACCAGCACATCCACTTGGTACCGGATAGTGTACACCCTCCATGATGTTGGCAAGATCTGGTTTCTGGATCCGTGAAGAGTGATGGAGGGAGGGAGAGAGGGGAGTCTATGATGGAAGTAGCAGAAGTTGTACTCGAGGAGGCTTAAAAACCGTTTCCGTCCCAGAACTCTCTCTCTCTCTCTCTCTCTCTCTCTCTCTCTCTCTCTCTCTCTCTCCGCCTCAGACTTTCCATACGCCTGATGGTAACAAATATGCGATAAATGGAAATAAATGAATCGAATGTATATAAATTCATATGAGGCACCGAGTGCTCGCGCGGATCCTTCAGTCTTGGGAGGAATGGGCGATGGGGGGAGGCATTTATCGCTGATCAGTAAAAGTCTCTGTGTGATGCGTTGCTCGAAGAAGACTTTTTTTCTCCTCTACATATCTCATCCCCCGCTTTCCGCGTGTGTTTGCACGTTTACTTACAGTTCTGCTTAAGATTTCTTTCTTGTGCTATTGTTGTTGAGGCTTTGCTGCTGCTGCTGCTGCTGCTCCTACCCGAGCCGTTGATGGAACGCGAGAGTAGTTGATCAAGCGCCCACATCTTCGGTTTGGAAAAGACTCTCTTTTTATTTTTTTCTTCTTCTCTTTGCTGCCTCCTTGGCATTGTCCTTAAGAGGACACGGTATTCACGGTCCGGGCCATCAAAAGGTCCCGGAAAAGAAGAGCTGGCTGGGGAAGGGCTTTCCGTACCGTTCCGGCATTAATACGTCATGTGAAACCGAGAGATGGAAAGCGAGCATAAAATTGCTGTTTGTGTATGGTTTGTGTTGAGCCACTTGGAGTTGGCAGACTTTCGTCGGTTGCCTGCTGATTATGGAGTATTTTCGGTGCTCTGTTGTAACTCTAATGAGTTCACGAAAAGGGACTGTAAGTTTGAATGTTTTAGATTTGTCGGAAATTCGCAAGCGACACATTTTGGAGCTTCTTGAAAGTGAATTTGGTCAGTGAAAACAGTGAGTAACAACAAAACACTTTAAGAAGTTGGTAAGGAAGTGTACAAAGAAGCGATACTCATCGCTGAACTCTGTAAAAGTCAGTATAAATGTGGAGAAGGCGAAATAGAAGCGTGACACGTTAAAAGAAGCTCATTTGCATACATCATAAGATAAGAATGCTACCAAACACATTGCGTGCACGCATGACACCAACACTCCATCGGGGCGAATGAAGAAAATTGCGGAAAAATCGTATAAAAATCGAAAACACAATTTATATGCACTCCACGGCACTCGAAGGACTGAGTAGAGACGCGAGACTGCTTCGTGGCACAAAAAGACAAGACACCATCATCCTAGAGCCACAAATCAGCGATTGACAGCCCGCGCGCACAGCGAATGCTCCCCCTAATTTCGAGAATGTGGCAGAAGGCAACCAAATTTGCATCGCACGCATTAAGAACTCATCATGTGAGCATCTTGCTTTTACTGTGTGTGTTGATGTGTGGCCCAGCGGTATCAGCGGCTTATCGGCATGCCAGGGAATGTTTCCGTCCCCGTCGCTATCGGCTGCTAATCGCGTGTGAGCGCATGTGGTGCTGTCACATGGTCGAGTCGAGCTCGCAATGTCTTCATGTCGTCGTCGTCGTCGTCAGTCGTCACAGTAATGATAATGCGATTCGCGATGTAATCGCGTGATGAATGGAATATCGAGCAGAGTCATTAGACTTGAGCAAGTCTCTTGCTAGAGACACTGTCACAGTATCCTTGAGGCCTGTATCGATGTTAAGTGATGCCTTTAATCCGGATTCTTCGGATTGTCGTTCGACCATCTCTGAGGGTTTTTGAGCTTTAGTCAAAAACCGTTCCACGGCAGCTTTTGCGCGGCCGTTCCCTATATTCGCACGCACCGGCCGAACAATTGAGCAATCGTTTATCGCCATAATTTCTATCCCTCGCATCTGAATAAAACATACGCACCTACTACTCTCCCGGGCACCCACCATTTCGAATCACGTTCCCAGATCACCAGCAGATGATGGGGAACCACCACTGATGATAGGTCAGAGAGCATAGCGAGACTCTGAGCTTTGTTTGGCCTCTCTTCCAGCGCATTCCAGATTGCTGTTTTGCTTCTCTGCCCCTTCTAATGCTGGATTTTGGCAATTAGTGCGACCGAAATGAAAGCCATTGGTGGCAGCAAACTTTTAATTAGCCAAGCGCTGGACCCGGGGCAGACCTGGCAGCCTTTCTCCAATTTGCAGCCATTTGTCGCGAGTGTCGCCACCGCCACCGCGATCTCTAACCTCAGCCGAAGCCAATCTCACGCATTTCTCTTCGCGGCGTGGAAATAGGTGATTGCAATTATCAGCTGGCAGCTGCAAGAGGGGTGGAATTAGATGACCCGGCAACGGCGACGGAAAAGTCGGATGAAAACATTCACCTTTTTTTTTTTCAACGGCAGCACTCATTTGCTCGCCGCTTTATGGTGTGTAAGTTATTGTTAAATTGGGTTCGGGATTCGTTCACAGATCCCCGCTGATGGTCGAACATTATTAGCAATGAGGCCGTAGCGTTATTCCTGTTTTATAAGCCAACATCAAGGCTTGTTTTATCGCTGACATATCCATAGACGAAGCGTGGCATCATCGCAAGCAGCTAATGGGAGACTCGCTTCAGTCTCAGGTCCGCTCTATGATTGTCACCAAAAAATCAAACACCCCAAGCCTAACGGCGAGCGCAACAAGTCGTTCGAGTGTTGGTATATCAAGGCCAACGGTCAGGCCAGTGTTCTGTGTTGACATATGCGACCCCACTTGACGACATATCCGAAAACAATAGCCGAAAACAAAACCGAAAAGAATAGAAAAAAAACAAATGGAATGTGTTAAGGTCTCTCACTCTCTCTCTCTCGTTTCTGCATCTATCTAAATGCGGTCCAACTGTGTTCCAACTGTGGTCCACATCATCCACAATAGGTCTTAATGTTTATCTGTGAGCGAACTTGTTAAGAGAGGGCCGGTGCTGGTGCTGGTGCTGAAGAAACTGGAACGTACGACGAATGGACGCAACGAATGTGACTGAACTGGGGAGGGGGGGGGGGGGGGGGGGGGTTGGGAAGGTGACGCTACGCACCCACGTTTTACCATGGGAAAATGTTGTTTAATTGTTAGTCGCCGCCGTCCGGCTAACGGGTGCCAGAACAACATATAGAAATGCCGAAAAATAATGACCAGACGCGGCGTAGCTGTACACTTGGCGTAGAGTATGCGAAAACAGCCCGCCATCCCCTCCCAAAAAAACGCCACCACCGGTCGCTTCGGGTCATGGATATCCGATAGAGTGGTCAAACGCGTCGTCAATGGGCCTACCGGGGAGGGGAGGTGGGCGAGAGCGGAGAGGCCGTTGGGCCCGTTGGTTCCCATATTAAAAATTTTAATGATGATAACTGATTAGCCTTGTTTTCGAAAGTATTCGGTTTGGCCGCCAATGTGAGGCAAGTACGGCAGGCCCGCCCGTAGGGAGGGAATGATACGAGCGAAAGGTTAGTTGGCTGACTTGCTTGGGTTGACTTTGTCCCGACTTCGCTTGAAATATGTGTGTGGCGGTGGTGGGAGGCTGTTGAGAATGTGCCATAAAATGTGAGATATATTAGGGTGAGAAACAAGGTATGTAAACAAGGAGCGGCCAGCGAGTGCTGTACATTCCTGCGCTTGCGGGAATGCTATCGTAGCTTCAGCATGAGGTATTTTTTTTTTTGGGAAGAGTATTGGTTGATTGGCGAGTTATGCAAAGTGGCTTTACTTTGACATGTGTTACACTTTGACTGTTATGTGCTAACATGAGTTTGCATCTTACTATCTCAGTTGGTGATAATTCACAATTTCTGTTCACGGTTGTGATTTTTCATTGTTACCATTTAAAAATACTATTTATGATTGCATTTGAATCATACAATGTCCAATCCAGGCAATTCTCCATCTTCAACATCTTCATTATCATCTTCAACATTCTTTCAAGGTAACATAATTATGCTAGCATAATTTATTGTTATCTTTCTGATATGTTTTTTCATTTTTATAAAACCTCTTAAGAATTTGATGTTCAGAAATTGGATTTTGAGCAAAGATACGTTGCACACAGCCTTTGCAACAGCTGTGTTCATTATAGCAACAAAACTACTGGTTCGATTAATTTCTAATTTCAAGAGTTTCGAATTTTATGTCAAAGATGTTTTGCATTTTTACATTTTTGTTTTGCAACATATATATATTCTTTGAATAACATACATGCAGATGGACGAAACGTATGCTTAAAATAATCTGATAGCATTATCGAAAACAATTCCGTGATGATTTAATCACAAAACAATTCTAAAAATAAGTCTGCTTGTGGTTCAAGTTATCGTTAGTCCTCCATTAGCAAAATACAAACAGTATGCTACCAGCGCAGTTTTAAAGTGTGATGGATATGTTTCATCTTCCTTTCACAACCATTGCCTCTTGAATGGCTATCGGAGAAGCTTATCAATGATGTGCTACTTGCTTCATCTGTCTAGGACGCACAACAAGGATGGCAAGGTGGCGAAGAGTAAACGACGATTATCGATTTTTCCCAAATGTTGAGCCCCCCGCGGTCCACCCGGCCAACTTTTTCAATGTCAAGAACTCGTCGGTTTTGCTGCTTTTGCATATTCCTTTCTATGCTTGAGTAGAGAAGGAGAAAGAGAGAGAGAGAGAGAGAGAGAGAGAGAGAGAGAGAGGGAGGGAGGCATTCAGAGGAATACGCAATTCCGCGGAGGAGCGTCTTGTTGCGTAATTTGTGATCCCTACCACAGCCCTTCCTTTATCGGCCGTCCATTTCATTGAGGTCGGCGTTTAAGGCAAGTTAATGGTCCTTGAACTGAACTCAGTGACCCGACCTTTAACCTTCCTTAGCATTTTTTTTTTGCTATGTAACATTTTTCCCGCATCTTCATTTCCGATAGCACCATTTAGAAATTTCAAAGTTTAGAAGATAGAAAAAGAGAAAACGGAGGCCAGTAAAAGCGACAGGTCAGCAACAAACTTGAAGCTATACCTGCCACAAGAAGTGCGCGACGGATCGCTCGCATGTTCTGCTTTCCTTTGGTGGCCACTTGAACGGTGCACACGGATTTGGTTTATTTTTGTTTTGCCAATTTGCCAAGAGAATGGGAACAATGCGTAAATCGGTGATCTTTCGATGGGTTTTAGAGGTGAGCGTTTATATGAGGAAAGGCCCGTGCTACATCCTTGACCAGCGTACTGCTGTCCAACGCTGTCCTTGCTGGACGGCTCTTCGTTACCTGATTTCTGGCTGGCGCCGGATCATCCGCATTTGGCGCGGCCGCTGGCCCCATTAGTGGACCTTCCGGCGCAGTTCTCCTACATTTCGCACAGTGGCAGTATGGGAAAGCCATAAAAAATCACATATTCTCCATTCTTCTTGTAATATGATTTGGAAGGATTTACCGGACTTATCCCGTTCCCGGGGAGTGGAGTGAGAGAGGAGCGTATGAGAGACACATAATCAAGTGCGTGAATCTCAAGTGGCTCTGGAGCTACAGGTATAACCTACATGTAAATCTCCTCCGCAGGTAGCGACCGCAGTGCAAAATGGTCCAATTCGGGGTGACCTGGAACTGGGAGAGAAAAGGATATGTTCCTGTCTGTCTGGCTGGCTGGCAACATGTGCGCCGACACTTGAACGTACTGGCGGCAACCGGAATTAGCAGCTAAACTCTGTCGAGACGTGTCCTTTTCGCTGACGACACGATGGATCAACGATTCTGTAAAATGAGACGAATGTGCGCCGGGATCCTTCTCTACTCGATTTCGATCTGATAAGCGATCGTCGGTTCAAAAACATCCCAGAACAAGTATGTTGAAAAATGTTCTTATACTGAACTTTATGCTAAAAATATTTAGCTCATGATATACTTTGCTTTATGGTAAGTAAAATAAGTTCGTGAAGGCCACGCTCAAAGAACCTCGAAGAACGAAACATACGCAGCCCGAAAAAAGGACCAATTCATGGGCATGTGATAATGAGCTGTTTTGGCAGTGAGCAGCACTTGCCGCAAAAGAATCGTCAGCCCATGACATTCGCGCAAAAGTGTTGGTGGTTTTCCACTTATGATTATGTATATTTCCTCAGCCGTATTTCCTGCTGGCACGCGCAATGTTTCACACATCCCCAGCACGGTTAGATCTTGGGACCGGTTTCCCTCGTTACGCCTGGCGATAATGAGCATCCATTACGGTACCATCGCCGGTAGTCGCGGTCGCCACGAATTATTCAGTAGAGGGATGCTACTGCTCCGCGTCTCAGTTCTAGTCGGCGAAAATATTTTTTGCTTCTTTTTCCATAATTAAAGTACAGCATCAGAGCATTCAGAGCGCGATACTTTTGTGTGTTTAAAACGTTAAAAAAAAAAGAAATTATTTAACGCATGAGTGAGTATGTACTGCAATATTCCTAACTAACCACCAAAAACAAGGGCGAATTGATTTTCCGGACCGCAGTCATTAATTCAAACAACGAGAGTCGAAGATAAGAATGAATCTTTTAAGTCATATTGCCCTGCAACACACATCTAACATCTTGTTCGTGCAGGGAAAATGCAAGATTCATGTCGAGATTCCTCCAAAAAACCAGAACCATCGTTGAGCCGATACAAGAATAAAGCAATCCTCATCTTCACCCCGGGTCGTGAGTGAATTGAATTCACTAAATAACTATATCGAGACTATAAATTCCCTTGCAAAACAGCGGCTGCTGGCGCGTAAGGTTCGCTACAGAGTGAAGTGTTGCGTAAAAGTGGCGGGCCCTGCGTGGCAGCATACGTGAATTTAATTTACTTCCGACCGTTCCGTCCCCTGCCGATCTTGTTTCGCTGCGAGAATTCTGCCGGGAACACAGAGCACCAAAAGGCATCTTGAAAGAAAAAAAAAACAGTAACGGAACGAACCACCGAAGCGAAGGCGGATGAGTCTCGAGTTGAGGCGTTTTCGGCGGAAATCGAAGCAGAAACTTATTCCCCCTGCTCCACAGCCCCATATACACACAGCGGGAAAGGAAGAGGAAATTTGAATTTTTCAACAAATTCACACTTGTAGCTTTGTGGCAGCGGCAGGGTAGCCACAGAGGCACGGAGGAGTCATGTGAATATGTAATACCTTTATCGTACATCCGACATGAGCATTCGCCAATCGTACCGGAAGCGTTCGGTCTTATGAAATTATCTTTTCCAGAACAAACGGTGTAAACGAATGGCGGAGGCTTGGGAAAAAATTGAGGTGGATTTGCTTTTACTGTTTGGTTTTGACTGAAGATTAACATTGATTTTTACATTTTGCTTGGAAAGAAGGCAATACGTAGACGAATAAGGGACATCGCGTGGTCTTGACCTACTTTCATCGTGAATCGCAACTAGAAATAAACGAGCTATTACCAGGTGTATGCATAAAAAAAGGGTCCTGGGTGTTCTAATCGCTATATCTACGCCAAATGGAGCTGTTAAGCCATTCTAAGTTTTTTATTTTATTCATTAATTATCTGTGTAACATAATCGATGCGTAATTTTTCTATTTAAAACTATAACAAATATTTTCAGAGAGCACACAATTGGATGTTTCGTTCCTACAAAGAATGCGATAATAAAATCGGCGTCAGAATCGTATCAAATGCTGGTTGAAGGTTACAGTGTGCATGCTCTCATTGAAACACCGTGCAAAGTGGAGTTTAAAAAAATTAAAAGTGGCGAAACGATTACTAATGATCGTAATAAACAACAATTAAATTATTTTTTAACCGACTCTTGTGAAAAAATCAACCATAACATCATAAAGGACAAAATTGACCGATGATTTTGCTCGATGAAAATGCTCCGCCACAGTTCAGAATACAGGCCAAGGCCAAGGATACAAAGCCTCAATTGAAGGCAATTACCGCATGGGCCTCACTCACCAGACTTGGCTCTATCAGATTAACATTCATTTGTATCGTTGGAACAGCCTCTGGCCGAGCATCGCTTCCGGTTTTACAAAAATTTGAAAAACTCGATCGGTGATTGGCTCAATACCACAAATTGGTGGTGTTTTTTTTGGCAAACCAATCATTAATTGCCTGAACGATAGTTAAAATGTGTAGCAAACAATTACCATTACTTTGGAGAATACATGTTTCTCCATTTTCCAAGAATAAGCTTTTTTACACCAGTTTACACCTGGTAAGTGGAGAAGATTATGAGATTTGGCTGAGATCTATCATAACTGCAATCCGGAACAATTGAACGGCCATTAAAGCCACTACATTGAGATGTGGACTAACTTATGAAACCAACCTATATTAGGTTACAGTATATTATAAGTAATGTTCAATAGACAGTAAAAAAGTAAGTAAAAAAAACTGACATTCCAGTAATTGAGTAGTAAATCGATACTAAAAGTGATCTATATCGATGCAAAAAGTGATCTCCTGTAAGTGAAGCTCGCAGTGAAAGCAAAATGGCTAATCAAAGCACCAACTACAACGTGATGCACACGAGAAAGAGATGTCTTTTCATGGTTGCCGATCACCATTACTAGCGTCGCTCTCGCTTTGAACATACCGTGCGCCACCTGCACATCCTGTTGCAATGCATCAGTGCACCGTACCAAGCGATGACCAACGAACGGTGGACGATATCAACCTTCGCCTTCAACCTCTATTTGTCACCGATAAGAACACCGCACCGACGAAGCTTCCCAGTGAGTTCTCTTATCCCACTTCTGGTGCTCCCGCGGGGGTTCCCGCGGGGAGATAGTACACTAGGCCACTGGCGAGGGATTTTTTAGAGCAGCGTGTCTGTTCTCACTTTCCCTGACCGGCATACGTAGCCAGCCAGCCAATACATCACGGGACTAACCAACGGTGCACGCCACACGCTCACTCGGCCGTATCACAGAGCGAAAGAGAGAGAGAGAGTGAGAGAGAGAGAGAGAGAGAGAGCAGCGTTGGTGGCAGGTAATTGAATTAATCTGCACATGCTGATGCATCCGATCTGTTGCATGTTGGTTCGTGTGTGCGTTGTGGCAAATGACTAGACTAGGCCATATGCAACCGATCCGGAATCGAATTGTGGAACCGTTCATTGGAGAAATTCACATACAGAGCGGAGAGAAGCACTGGCAGCAGCAGCAGCAGCATCGTTGCGTTGCATTGCATGCATCGAAACGGATGGACGGTGAAGCATTTGCGGCCAGCTCGTTATGCTGCTGTGCTGTGTTCCGATTTCTGCACGGAGGGAAGAGGAAAGAAAAAAACGGACGCTCGGCTGGCCAATCTAGGCGAAAAGCGAATGAAATGGAATTTTCCCTTCCCTCCTCATGCGATGCACTCTTCTAGCGGATGGACAGTTTAATGATGGTGCGCGGGGGGGATGGTGCATCCATGTGGGCCGTTAGTTGGGGCTGAGGCAAGAAGGGGGAGAAGGGATTGCCGTTTGATGGATTGGCATGTGTGGGGTGGCGGGCGGGCCAGTGAGCCAGCGAGTAAGCAGAGCATTGAGGGGCATTTAAAAGCAGGTGCTAATCAGTGTAGTCAGCAGTTGCAGCTCAGTTATCAGTGGTGTAGCATCTCCTACAGCGGATCGGCAGCAGCGTGAGCGTCAGAGCAGTCGTCGAGTGCAGAGTCGAGTCGAGTGTCCGCGCATCTCTCGTGCTGGTCGTGCAACCCGTTTGGCCCCGGTGCAAAGGCTACAGACAGAGAGGCAAACAGAGGCAAAGCGAGGCAAAGGCACCGCGGTAACAATACCATGTGCAACCGAACCCTGATCGCGGAGCTTCTGCTCGTGGTCGCTCTGGCGACTTCTGCCCTCGCTGCCGCTAGCGGTGGTTGCTCGTGGCGCTCCAGCGCCAGCAGCTGGTTCGGTGGCGAGATCTGCGTCCTGCAGAAGGTCTACGATGACTGCCAGGCGTCCGGTGATTTCAGCGAGTGCCTCAAGCAGAAGGCACTGTCCTCCATCTCCCGAGCGATCGACCTGGTAAGATCGACCTTTCGACGATCGTTTTTCGGTTGACGCTCCCGCTCTATTCGCTTCCCTTCCCTTCCCTTCCCTTCCTTTTTTTTTTCGCAGGATTCCATCCAGCTGGTCGATGGAGTGTCGCTGGTGAAGCAGCAGAACGCGTCCGCTGGCGACGATGAGACGGAGATCCCCGGCCTGTCGGATGCCCGCTCGATGGACGGTCTCAGCGAGACGGACAAGTCGCTGGTGCAGAAGATCGACAAATTCCTCAAGAGCCACACCATCAGCTTCGATCTGTCCGAAGCGCGCGGCCGTGGTGGCAAGAAGAATGGCAGCCGGTACGTCATCGCCGCCCTCCTCACCGCCATGGGCATCGCCGGTCCGATCGGTCTGAAGACGCTCGGTGCGATCGCGTTCAAGGCGCTGGTCATCAGCAAGGTCGCCCTCACGATCGCCAGTATCATGGCACTGAAGAAGATCTTCAAGGCGGACCACCACGAGGAGACCAGCTTCCAGGTGCACACCGGGCACGACAATCGCCGTGCCACGTACTTTGTGCGCCCGGTCCGTGCCAACGATCCGTACCGGTACTACTACGAGCAGCCAGCGGTCTAAGCCAGATGCCACTCGGAACGGAACACCCGGAATCCTTTTTTCCCCCTGTTTCACCCTCCAATCCCCCCTCCCCGCCACACGAGACGCCCGAGCGGCACGTGCTGGTCGGTCTCTTGCCAAAATGCGAAACGAAACGGAACGGAACGGAACGAAACACGGAACAGTCGAAGGACCAGCCAGAAGGATCCAGGGAAGGAGAGGTGCGTCTGTGGCCTCGCGTCAACCGGTTGCCATAGCGGTTCATCAGCGGTCGCGCAGAATCCCTCCAGCTCCCGCCCTTTAATTTATTTGCCGTTTGTTTTGATTGTATATTTATGTATTTATTGAACGAATGCGATTGAACATCCCAACCCCAAGTCCCCCCAATTCCCCAGTTCCCACCACAGTTCCCCCGATACCAAAATCCCCCAATCCCCAGTGCATGAACTTTCCCCCCAAAAAAGTAATGTTTTTGTTGTGGTAAAGCTTGCGAACCAAAGGAAATTGAGGAAAAAATGTCGTCCAATAAAGATTCTTTACCATCAGCCATCAGTGTGTTTGACAGTGTTTAAAAATGATGTTTGGCTGCATCTTCAGCAGCGATCAGCCGCAAGTCGAATGTAGCTCTCTCTCTTATGACTCCACAACAACGATTGGAATCAAGTGAACATTAAGGAATGTTTGTTTACTTGATTGATAAATTTCAGAGAACGTCAACGATATTTAGCGCGCAACAAGGGCAACTTTCGGTTAAGGATTGTGAATGAGAGGTTCAAATAGAGTTGCTGTAGTGGCCGAGCAAGATTAAGATGACATTAAAATGAAAGCAACTTTTTTTACTCGAAGATGCTATGGCTCAGATGAAAACTTGCTGTAAAGAATTGTCAAAATGCGAGATAAATGCGCCTTTCATATAGGCTCCCGCTTTGCAGCATTGTCCGTATGTGTTTGAGAGCAAAGTAAAGTTGCATTGTTCTTAAAATTTCACCACTCACTCATGAAAGTTGCCAAATAATAGCCAATGAAAGTTGTTTTCCAGTGAAAGTTTAGCAATGGAAAAGTCTTAACCGATTCAAGCCACTAACACAACCTACATGCCAATAACTGCATCAGATATCACTGGCAAAGTCAATAGCCTTCGAAACAGCTACTTCATTCAAATACTTCAAAGCCCCCAGTGACAGCTTGAGCCAGATTCCCGAGCCTTCCATTCGGCCATCTCGCAGCACATAAAAATCCTGTGCTCATTTCTGAAAAGTAGAGTAATTTAACTGTCACCACGAGGGGTAAAAAGTAACCCAACTTGGGTCTCAGTTGAAGTTAAAAAATGTCCTACGTGCCAAGATGCATGCAGCAGCAGCAGCAGCAGCAGCAGCAAAGTCTTTATTTCGCTTTATCACGATAGACCCACACCCGCAGTAGCCGGATACCGTGGACCCGCCACCGGAACGCACGCTGGCGGCCCACGAAGCGAGAGAGACGGATACTTCTTCGGCACGAAGGCGAAACCAACATGAACATGTTACACATGAAGGCACTCTGCGTACACCATTTATCATCGGTGCCCAGGCGAGCCAAGCTTTTCGAGCGCCAAAAAGCCGCGCTCCAGTGAAGCGCGCAAGATGCATCTCCCTGGTAATTGACCGCTTGCGACAGAAGCTACTTTTACGTTTTACGCAACGCAAATAATTTGAGCTATCGAGCTCAATGCTGGTAGCAAAGTGTGAGAGTATCGGAACGGATTCGGCGATTCATTTCATATGGAGCTTACATGTGAAGGAGTGAGTGGCACGGAGCAACCTGGTGTGGTCAATCATGTTCTATTAGCCGTATTAACCGTAAGTCTTGACCGTGTTGGTCGTCTAAGGTCGAACCACTTTGCCTTTCCTTTGCATGGTCAGACACACGTGCAGAGCCCGTTGATGCCCATGTCCTCACCGCCAGGACGGTTTCAATCTGATTAATGATTGCCTAAGCATTGGAACTTGTTCAGCAATTAATATCACCGCGCGAGTGCTGCTGCTGCTGCTGCTCCCTGGCCACCACGGTCCACGGAGGGGTCCGGTTTTTTACTTCGTTTGTGTTTTAATGCTTCGTGGGTTCGTGAACGTCGTGAACATACAGAACGCAAGAACACAAGAGCAAAAAGACATCAACAACAACAACAACAGCAACGAAAAAAAACGGCAACAAAAAATGGCAGCAACAACCGCAAATGGACGCTACAAATGTGCTTTATTTGTTTCGAAAAATTCAATCAATTATGATTCTTCTAGATGATTTATTCCCTCGGAACAGCGCACAGCACCGCGGTTAAGCTTTGCTGCTGTGGTCGAATGCCGCGAATGGCTTATTATGCATGCGATCGATTGGTCTCGGTGATCTCGCTGGTGGTAGCGGATTAATATAATATTCCTTCTTCTTCTTCTTCTTCTTCTTCTTGTCTTCTTTCCTATGCTTCTAAATCGCGGTGGCATAACACCCGAAAAATCATCTATTAGACACAAAAAAGGATCCCGGCCCGGGGGGGCCAGGTGCGACTTCGGTCCGGCTGCTGTTTGGTTTTTTTAATGTCGGGGGCCTGAGACAAATCCTCGCAACCGCCTGAAGGTCATCTTAATCTTTTCTCACGCCCACCACGGTGGCGGCGGGGGGGGGGGGGGGGGCGTAGTGTGATTTCGAGAAAATAAAAGTATCGCTTTCGGAGGGCGAGGGCTGCGGTTTTTTTTTTCTTCTTTTTAATGCGACTGCGGCTGGACCGCGTGCTCACTCAGGATCGTGCCCTCGTGGAAGGCACCGACGAAGGCACACATACGAAGAGCCAGTCGAAGAGAAAACCAGTAGCCTCCACCATTGATGGATCACTCGGCACCGCACGCTACCGGATCTTAGATAAACATTGAACCGCCTGGACCGGCGGTGGTCGCAAGCGTGAGACAACGTCAAACTCAACTTCTTCAGTTCGATGCGTTTCTCCACATCTGAAAAATTGATATTTTATGCCAAGCTCCAAACCGCTCGAGCAGCAGCTTTCGGCTCCCGTACCGCCCGTCTACAATCGCGACTCCATCATTCATCTTCAAGTCGCTTCATTCATAACCAAGACCTAGCGTCGCGAGGACAACGTTTCTACGCCGAACTACGCCGAGCTAGACCACCACCAACCAAGTCAGGACGGACGCCAACCACAACCCTCCACCCCCCCGCGCTCGGAACGTTGATGATTAATAAAGGTGCTAAAAGAGACAATCGAGTATCATTAACAAATGAGCATCTTATCTGTGTGTCCGAACCCCTCGCTCGCTCGCTCGCTCTAGGAACCTCGTTTGGGGCAGACTTTGGGTTTTAAGTAACCTCCCCACAAACACACACTAATGTTTTTGGATCGGACGACACGGATGATGGATAGCCCTAACACGTCGAGGATTTTCGAGGGTGACATCTACTACGGAGAGTGAAATCCCTCCCCACTCGAGCCGCCCGAAAAACCCACCACGAGAAGCATAAAACACAGCCCGTTACACACGAAAGGCACAGACCCGGGCGTTAGCAGCTTAGAAGTCCGACGATCTGGGGCCGGCGATCAAGCGGAACGGAAAAAAAGCGAGTTCTCCCACTCACGGTGTCGTTTGGCGTCGATGGCGACGGCCAACATGGAGTCACAGGGTTCGAGATTATCTTCGAGTGTGCTCCACCAACCGGGCCCAGGGACACCAGCGAGCCCCACACGATCATCATGCAGATATCACGATTCGTGTCTCGCTGCCCCCACGAGGGGGGCGGTGTACCGTGAGGCGTGTCCGTAGTGATGAGTCCGTACCACCAGGAAGCGACACGGGCCCCTAGACCCGCACTAGAACGGATGTCACTGGCATCAAAGTGGCCGCCAACCCAGCCAGCCAGCCAGCCAGTGTCCGCGCACCTCACCTCGGTCCAATAATGGAGCGGATTTGGCTTAAAATGTTATGCGCCTCCGTCCCCTTCCGCAGTGCACTCACTGGACTGTGGAGGGTGATGCTGGGTAAGAAGTATCGGCTAACGATAAACATGGCGAGATAAGATCGGAAACAAAATTGATTGTTGCACACACAGTGGCTCCCCCCTCCCCGGCTCGATTACCGACGGCGCACGTTGGAGTCTGAAGCTGAAGATCGTCCCGTACGATTACCTCGGCGTACGATCGGCTCGTTCGAAGATGTTAATTTATTATCGTCCATTAGCCGGCTGTTTCAGTGAGTTTTGATTGCGGTAATCGTTGCAGAATCAAAAAACGGAAATGCCCAGACCAGGCATAATGGTAGTGCGAATGTGCCGCGGTATTGTTGGTCGCACGGGGCGACATCTTACGCGTAATCGGTAGATCAGTTGTAGATCTGTCGAGAAAGCAGTGGAGCACAGCCCACCTGTGTACTCGCTGGCGAGATGCAACTGATAGCTCATGTGGATGAATTTATGGGTTTGAAAAGCATTTTAATGTGTAGTGACATTGGTTCGAAGCATGTGAATACTGTGACTGACTGTGAAGTGACTTACTAACTTATTTATCGGGCGCTACAGGCGAAGAGTGGTGTTAGTTTATGCCAGGAAGGTCTTTCCACCGCAAGTGATCGAGCGCAATTGTCTTCCATGTCAGGATTTCTGGCAATTTGACGTAAATTTCGATACCGCCCATCTATCTCGATTTGGGCCTAGCATTACCGTTAAGGATTGTATAAAATTTTCCATCGCCTCTCAAGTGGAACCAAATACTTTTTTTCTGATTTTGAATGCTGATAAGCAGATTACCTAACCGAATTTATGAGAGTAACCCGTATCTGCTCGAAACTTTC
>NC_064878.1:31334095-31341595 GCF_943734665.1 Anopheles aquasalis | reverse complement strand
GAACCACGACCACGACGTCGTGGACGACGGGGCTGCAAATCAGAAATATTTATTGAATCCCATTTGTATCGATTGGGTGGTGAAATGTTGGTACAAATTGCCGATTCCGCGGGTGTCGGTAGTATGTTTGCGCATCCCTCCCCCCCCCCCCCCGGGGCCCGTGCGCCTGCAGGAGAGTTATGAAACAATTGGCGAAAACATGAGGAGCAAATATGCAAACATAATAAAAACATCATTGCCGCCGACCAACTAGGACTGAGAACCGTTTCGCAGTCCTTCGCGTGGTGGAGATGGAGAGGGAGAGACCTTTCTGTTGACATTGGGATGAGCGAATGAAGCGAGTGAATTAAGGAATAATTATCGGACCCGAATCACGTCCCATGTGCTACTCAAACAAAAAGTGTGGAAAATCATGTTCGAATAATCGGGACAAAATCGCAATATGTTAATTTGAATTTATGTTACGCGGGTATTAATGTGAAATATTTTAGGACGATGTTGGAATAATCATTTCTAGGTATGGAAGATAATTCCAAAAGTCCTTTCTTGATTAGAAATCTGTTTTGTAGAACCATAGGACCGCTGCAAACATTGTTACAATCAGGTACATCGTCTTCCTACATATTGACAATCCTGTAAGTCCTAATGCCACATGAAACACTATTTGCATATTAAATCTGTTTCCGACGATGATACCATACAATTTGATAAACCGCAAAACAGAACATGTCATTTTCTCCATAAAAGCAGAAGAATGCGCGCCGAATAGAAACATATGATTACCACCAGCTGATGCATGATTCACATCAAACTGAACGTATTCGCTGTGACAAGTTACATCCCATTTCAGTGTCGGTGAACAAACACAAATTAAATCGCTGCAACCATACCACGACCAGTCGTTTCAATCAAAACCAGGTGCTTCTTCACAATCAACTGCTTTGCGATACTTTGGATGATTACCGGTAATTTGGCACACCGGCACTGGCACTGGCAGTCACTCGTTTCGCTCCTGGGAAGGGGGAAAGCAACAAATGTTGCCCAGCGAAATGTAACAAAAACTGTAGCAAATCGGGCGCTCGAGTGCAATACATTCGATTTTTTTTCTCCCCCCACCACACCATGAACATGAAAGCTTAAAGCGCGCTGAAATGACTGAAAGGAAAAGAAGAAGGAAAAAAAAAACTTGCGACCAGTCTGATGAGCCGGTGAGAACGAAATCATAAGCATTCGCTTCGTTTCTTCAATTTCAATTACATTAGCGGCATATGATTGAGTTGCATCATCACAACGCCGACCGTCGCTAGCGCCGTTCGCCGGTCTCACAGTCACACTGGGCCGCACTGTGGTCTGTGGTAAGTAGATCGACGACGATGAAGAGATAAACTCAAAGATTAGCATCTTTTTTCGAATCTTTTTTTTCGTCCTCGTCGTCGTCGTCTCCGCGAGACACTTCCAGTTGATCTGATCGTTTGGTTCGTCAGTTTGAGTCCCGCGAGAAGCGCAGGAAGAAGGACCAGGAAAGGTTCGTCCAAATCGGCGTCCGTGCTACCGTACGGTGGGATTGGGAGGAAGGTGTGAAAGGGGTTGAAAATATCGTATCAATCTTCCCTGGCCTCGCATCACTCGCCCGCTTCGCTCTTCCCGATGACCAACGGTGGGCACACGTGTTTTAAGTCGCTGAAACTTTGTAGCTACCGAATCCACCGTCGATCCGCGCTGCAGCTGGTGCGAAAAGCAGAAGGATAAGGCTGATGATGGAATATCGTATATCGACGTACCGGCTACTGTCCTTCAGATCGCTTGATGAGCGTTTTCTCACCGGCAACTGAGTGATCTTTAAAAACTGGCAACGAACTCTTGCACACCAATGATCTACCGTAGGAGTTTATAGGACGAATCAAACAATAGTCGCGTAGTATATGGATATTCCTTAAAAATTTATGTGTTGCAGCTTAAAGAAAAGCAACAATTTTCATGTGTCTTCGAGTCGCCAACAAGACTTACATCGAGGAAGTCCACAGTAAAAAATGAAACAACGGACGGAGCACTGCCAGATGAAGTACAGCCGCCGCTTCCTCGTATTTTCCTCCTCCTTCTCCTCCTCCACATAAAAGCACTGCCTGAATTACGTTTCAACAACAAAAAACGGAGCTCTCTGCCCGCTCACTCTTGATTACTGACATCTGTTTCAGGGTTCAGGCCCAATCATATGGGAAAAGAAGACCGTTGCGGCTGTGCTCAAATATCGCAATGTCATTTGCAGCATGCAGCCCCTTTTGCGAACTGGCTGCAGCCGGGAAGACCTTAATGTGTGTTCTCCCAAAGAACTCTCCGGGCCCCCGGTAATGTGTTGCATAGAGTTGGTCGGCGTCGGCATCGTTGGTGTTCGTCGCCGGCAAAAGCTGAACGCCGAGAGCCCACTTTCATGTTTATAACATGTGAAATTGCATTCAAATGTCAGGCGGAAACGTATTTATTTCCCGGGTGGTTCCGCTTGCCCTTGCGTTCATTACGTTATACTCCTGTGGTGGTTCTCTTGTTTTTGCTCAACATCGAGTAATTGTTTTTATCACTTTCCTTCGGGCCGCGGCCCGGGGTTAGCGAACAGCCCGCGATTGGTGGTGGTTGGCGGTCTGTGTAAAGAAGCCGCCAAAGATCCGCCAGCCCTTGGAGGGGGGATAAAAACCAAGCCAAAATGATCCTTTTCTCTCCGTTTGATTCTCCTTGAGCGCGTGCAGCTTGCTGCTTTAGCTTCCACTTGCCTGTCGGTCATTATGGCTGGCGTACCCTGACGGGCGGTTCCGTGTCCTTCAAACTGTGTCGCAGAACAATCCGCGACAATAAGTACAGGAAAAGTTTGATCTTGAGCTGCAAAGTTTATTTAGAATATTAGTCTTTTTGTTGTAATGGTTGTACGATCAGTTTAAAAATACCCGATCATTTGGATAAATCAATCAATCGACTGATTGTTTCGACTTAACAGGTGGGTCAATAAGTTCTTGGTCTGAAATATAAACGCGACACCAAATTTTTATCCCTATGATTTTTCGATACTGCCAACCTTCAGAAAAATCCTGTAAAATGTTCAAGTCATTCTGTTTATAATTACTCAAGTTATTGACGTTCAAGTGATGCTCCTTTTTTATTAAGAAAAATCATTTACAGATTTAATTTCCTAATTTTCGATTTTACGCTGACTTTTGAAGTTGAAAACAGTGAAACATTTTACGATTTTGCCCAAAAACACGATTTTTACAGATTTGTTTCAACAAAAAGGTTCGACTTTTTTTATGAAAACTCGACGGTGAAAAAGTGTAAAGAATATGTGTTAAAAATTTCAAATCGATCGGTTGAGTATTTTTTACATTACGATGGGCACCGACTTTGAAAACGTTGGTTTTGGAGAAACGTTCTTCAAAATAGCGAGCTGCATTGAATCTGCTTGAGGCGCGTTTGTTAAAAAAAATCATATCTTTGTCAGTTTTACTTCGATTGTTCCATAACTTTTTCACTATATTCTTGAAAGAATCAGCTTTCAGGAAAAAATGTAAAAAATATGTGTCACAAAAAAAAATTAATACCCAATCCGCCCCTTAAATCAAATAAATATGAATCCTTCAATGACACTGGTAACAATCAACAAACTTCAAAGACACTGTGAAATTTGTCAGTTTTACTTCGATTGTTCCATTAACTGCATGAAACACAAAACATACATCATCTCGAAAATGGAGCCAACAACTATTCTTTCTTAAAAATATGATACAGAATGGTCCAATGTAACTAACTGTAGCAAAGAAACGAATACCTCGATGTATCCTTCATCGCATGTATGTGGTGTGGAATTGAATTTGTTCTGCCATGCGGGCATGCCTTGGCCAGCGAGGCAACTCCATACATAGCGTGAGCATTAGTGAGCCCCCCATTTTAGGACCACTCGCTCTACTCGCATGGGGTCCAATGTTCACGATGACCGGTGCGATGGATGGTGTGAGGTTATAGCCTCGATTAATGTATTCTACTTATTCTTATAAATTTCCGCTAAGAGCTGGCAAGTTTATGACTTTGTTGCCACTTTCGGTGGTGGTCACCATTTCCGTTCGTACGAGGCAAGGCAAGTCCATTTCCAACATGTGATGGTAGTAGTCGGCAAACGTGAGGGGTTGTATCGAACGGAGAATCAAACCTTTCGAAGTCACTCAGGCAGGTTCAGGCTTCAGTCGGTTAACTCGGTTCATCGATTAGATGCAGTCGGAGACGCTTCATAACGATTTAAACGATCTGATAACAACTCCTAATGTAGCACGCAGTTTAAGGTCATGGATTTTAAGTAATTATTGGCTGAAACAGCGCCGAACATCTTTTTCCACTATTCTAACTCCTATACACCGTTCATATTTTATGAAACATGTAGAAATATCTCACGTATGCACAAGCACCTCAAATCACAGTGGGAGTCCGGGGATCCGGTCATATTCATTTGCATATCATAAATGTTTGGCTCCCCACCCATCGGTGTGCGAGCAGAGGCGAGTAACGCGGCTGATATTATGCAAATGTGATGGTTTTGGGCAATGGATCCCATTCTGTATTGCCACAAACAGCTGTGTTCAGACCTTTCCCCAGGTCAATCAGGTCATAGGTTGCACGCTACGTGTCATTCGTGTGGCTACTAATCCAACTGGCGAGCTCAACCAACTAAAGGGGACACATAGGACCTCGGCAAGAATTGAACATTAAGCTGGGAAAATATAATTCTGAGACATTCCGACCCAGATTGACCCTTTCTATAAAAATGTTCTTTCAGTTCTACGCTGCTAGAGGTCCACTGAACACAATGGATCGATGAAAATGGCATGTGGAATCATTGGAATTGGCCGATCGATCCACTAATTCGTTAAAGTCCATCCATCCATCCATCCAGTCGCTTGCTGCCCTACGAAATCAGACCAAAATTGCTTTGATATCCATCATTTGAATCCAAACACACAGGGAAACGAAACGCAAATCTCAATTGACACTCTAAATGTCTGAACACTTTAAACGGTGGAATGTTGGCAGTCTTTTTCGCTAATTTCATTCCAATAATTGGACATTGGAAGTAGAACTTGCCAAACAAGGCGCCTTGCACATGCAATAAATAATCGGATCACGCAAAAAAACAAACTCTACGGCAAAGTAGCGTCCAAAGCACCTGCAATTTCAATCACCTCTTCCTCTTCCATATTCGATATTAAAAACTGATTGAAATTTATTTTTCGCTTGGCTTCTGTAATATCGCTAGATCACGAAAGCACTTGAATCATTTGTTCCTTTTTTCGAACTCGTTTTCGCTGGTAAGCCTTTTGGAAAAACATAGGATTTATTGAGGAAAAACGTTTGAAAAAAGCACTATTAGACCCGCTCGGATCCTTTGGCCCACATACAGATCGAACAACGTAGCTTTCCCAATGTGAGAAGAAGTCGACATTTAGAATTTTGGTTTGTTCGCTTTTCTGTTGCTTTTCCAATTCTATCCCTATCTCATTAGCAGTTTTTCACCACTAGTTACATGCTGCTGTATGTTATTATTGAGCACGTTAGTAATAGGTATTTCTTATCGTCTTAAACCGCAATGATTTTTTTACAGCATATTGTGTTGAGTAAAAGTAAGGTTTACATTATATTTCTTATTACTTCCCATGAAATGAACTCATTAACAACAAATGAAATAAAAAAAATGGAATGTGGTTAAACTACGATAAAAGCAATGTTTTCAAATCAGGATTCGACTGAATTTTTCTTTTCAAAATAAAAACAACAATGTCTTATGAGATATCACTGGCATTGTACACTTTTTTGTATACTGCTTCAAACCCGCCACTAAACATTAATTTTAATTCAGTTTTCCTTCAGAGCATTGATAAAAAACAGAAGTCCCTAATGTACAGGGTATACAGGATATAAATCCCGAAAAAACCCTCGTGCCTTGTGAATTTGCATATGCGCGTTCTTCGATTGTTTCCACCGACATCCACCGTCAGTCTTGATGGTGAGCATTTTTCCAAGAGTTGTTTTTTTCTCTCCAGTTTGTCCTCCAGTGCTCAACATCCCCTGTCATGTTTTTTTCTCTTCGTTTTTGGTTCCTCGCGATGTGTTACGCGGCATTTATTTCTTGCGTACGCCCGGCCAGGGGGGTGAAGATTCGATCTGAATTAACTGGTAGGAGTTGTAAAGCGCCCAACATGAACAGACCAGCACACACATTGCTTAATTCTATCCCCTTGCCCCTTACGTTCGCTTCGCACTAGACCCCTGTTTGATGGCACGGGCACGGTCGTCCGAAGGAAAACCCGCGTGTCCTTGCGTTGATGAACGTCTTTGCCACTCGTCTACGTAAACCACTCGGCAATACACACGCGGGTAACAACACCACGATATGTTTTCCGCTAGAAAGTCTACGCGGGGGAAAAAAACAAAAAGCTGAAATCGACACCCAAGAAACCCACGACACACATTTGCGTCCGTGCCGCATTTTGCGTTCGGTGTGGTGCCCTGGAACATGTTCATTAGGATGTGTCGGTTCGGGGGGAGATCCTTAATGCGTATACCGACGCGTTGAAACCACATGGAGACATAAAAAACATACACGCTACATCGCTCATCCATTTTCGCTTCGTGTTCAGTTGGCAAATCAGTCTGGTAATCGATTTGAATCGAAAATATTGCTAGACAGCCGCCTGCTAATGATGCAAAGTGCGAATGCGAAAGAGCTACGGTCTTTGTGAATTTTCTTCGCAGGTTGGATGTTGGTTGTAAAATTGGAAGAAAAGCAGATCAATCCTTATGGTATCAGGACAATGCATCCTCAGAAAACCTAAAAATATTAACTGTTCTTAGAAAGAAAAGGGTGTTTTAAAACAATATTCCAAAATTAGAGTTAATATTAGTACATCGCTTATCAAACTAGATGTATACGATATTTATCATTGTTTCCTAGTGATGTCAGATACATTCATCTTTCGCTTAACTTTACAACAAATATTAAAGTTCAGTTTAGTAATCTGAGTGTGGTAGATAAGTCTTTGATATTTTACTAAAACATTAGTTAGTATAAATCACTACGCTAACTATTTCTCTATTAAAATCATTCAAATTTTCCTCAAACACATTGCTCAGCCAAGACATCTACCACTTGACGCTGCTACTGCCATCTGTAGAAGATTCTGGTAAGCTCGCAAGGACATCATGCTACGAGGACGATGAAAAAGGGGGATTCGTTGGAAGGGCGCGCTTTCACAAGGACACAGGAGGAAGAGGATGAATGAACAAGAAGAAAAAACGAAATACTGTAATTAAGAGAAGTAACGCAAACAAACTGAGCGCCGTTGCAGCTCGTACCGTTGCGTTCAGTAAGATGCAGAGATTAAGAGGTACAGAGAGAGAGAGAAAGAGCGACGAAAGAGTTTCGCCAGCAAAGGAAAAGGTGCCGGCAGGTATTTACCGTGAGCCCGTGAC
>NC_064878.1:31326595-31329095 GCF_943734665.1 Anopheles aquasalis | reverse complement strand
CCGCTGCATTGCCAATTTGATGGCGGCAGTGTGTTGATGCCATTCTTCTATTGTTTGCCATTGTGGGGCGGTGAATGTAATACCGGTTAATGGCGTTTTAGTGCGCTGTTCGCCCGGGCGATGGTACTGGACGGGAGTGTATGCAAAAGGGTCCGCCGAACCCGATGCACTTTGAATTCGACCCCGCTTGATTGAGGGATTGCCCTGCCTGCTTCCCGTTGCCTGCGGTGGTGGAAAGGAGGCGCTAAAAGTGCAACTTTGTGCAAGGTGCATCCCATCGTTTTTTTTTTGGCCCGGGGGTTGCAATCGGTATGAACACGAAATAAATCGAAAGGCGGGGGGAGCCAGCCAGTCGCGTTTCGCAATATTTGCCAGGACCCAGTTACCCAGCCACCAGTGTTTGGTTTGGTTGGTGCGGTGGGATGGTTTTTCGGGCTTTTGATGGATCGGCTTTTGGCACTATTAACACCGAGCGAGCGAGGGGGAGGGCGAGCGAGGGTTGGCTTTCGAATGGTTGGGCCTTTGTCTGTGCACAATTCGGTCGACAATCTAGTGATTGCCGGTAGGAAACCAATTTCCTAGGTTGTGGGTTGCAGGGCGTGAGAATGGACGCTTGTTGCACATGTTGCTGCACTCGATGCACCCGTTTGCCATTTTGCGATATTTGCAACGCGAGGCGAGCCCGTTTGTTTGCCTAAGGGATTTTCGATGGCTTTGTTGCTATTCAGCCCTGGGCTTGTGCTGTTAGTGAGGACACGAGAAGTGAATGTGTTCAGGATCAAGTATGTAAATGATCTCACTAATCCAACGCTTCATTTGTGATGATTAGTTTGACTTTAATGTGCGATGACATTTGGTGATAATGATTGTTTGGTATTAGCACAGTGCACTACATGAATTATTCTTGTTGTTTCGACAATTTCAGACTTCCAGAGCGACTCTGATAGGGCATTGGATGTAAAATGAACATAAATCCTGCTAAAAATGGAGGATTAATGATCTTCATCGTGTGACATCATGGTGTGTTTAGTAGTATACTGGTTCAATTATTAGTCGTAATAGCATGAGAAGGTAAATGAACAAGTAAAAATCCTACAACTACTAATCGAGTATACCATTCAAATTGATCATGTCCACAGATAGTCGTAAAATGATAGAAATTGTTCAGCTTGATTGAACGTCAATTAGATAGTTTTTTTTTTTTTAGTTGGTATCTTACGGACGGAGGTCAATTAGATAGATGCTACTTACTAATCTGGCACTACAACCGACAAGCGATGTTGGTCTCCTGAAGAAGATTTTGTAATCCCAAATGATGCGCCTTTTTCCTGCAATTTTGCTTAATCAGGCGTTAGAATGTCCTTTATGTACAGTTAGAGGTCCTTAAAAGATTTGGCGAGACTATGCGACAGTGCAATTGCAATTTCGGGTTATCCGCCTTTAGAATAAATAAAAGAGAACTTTATAGATAGAGCGGACAGTCTCTTGATTAGACTATTTTTTACAGAATAGTCTATAACTTTTCCATTGTTTTTTAATACTTACTATGCTAATTCTTAACCGAGCAAGCCTGGCATATGGCGATGGGTCGTGAAGTGAATGTCCTGTGTAGAAGGTGTTTAAAAAAATCCTAATTCCTGCTCCCAAGTAGAACTTTGTCACTCCTGAGTCTGCAATTGCTCCTGCAAAAGCTCATAGGAACACTAATAGTGCCACCTCAACTAAAATTACTGTCTCGTTGAGCTGCAGCAAAAGATCTTCCACCACCTGCCCTATCCTATGTGTAGTTTTGTGCCATCCGAGAGCAAGTTGTACTTCACCCATCAGCGTATCTTAAGGTCTTAAGTCTGAAGATAGGTCAGCTCTCAACAGAACTCTGATACAATCTATTGATAATAGTTGGTGATAAAGTCTTGCATCTTTTTAAGAGATCAGTTTTACGTTTCTTCTATTTATAGGGTTCATATTCCTTTATTTCAATGGTCGTAAACCGTGGCGAACAGCTTGATGTCATCGGCAGAAACAAGAGCTTCTACTAGCGTCTATGCAGGTGTTTGGCTCAATAATTGAATAAGAGAAGAAGTAGTTTCCAATACTTTTGAATACTTTTGTCAATAATTAGGAAAACTATTTACAGATGTCAGATACGAAAGCAACGCGTTTGTACGCGAAAAACAGTTCTATCGAACGCTATACTGGTGGTCTCTACTATTTATTCCACGAAAAGATCCAAATAAACATGAAAATAATGAAAAGAGTAAACAGCCAAACCACCTAATCCAATATTATTTGCCTGGAATGGCACTCTACGTACACGAATGGTGCGCCATCTTGAACAACGCCGCACCACCCCGCAGAATGTGGTAACCACATTGTGTAGAAGGAGTACCTAAAGCAGAAACAGAAAGCTAAAGCGGCCATAAATCTTCCCTAAGTTTTCCTCCAGTTTTAATTCCAGGCACACATGCCGCACCAGGCGTGTTGCCAGGCTTCGGTTGTG
>NC_064878.1:31271595-31321595 GCF_943734665.1 Anopheles aquasalis | reverse complement strand
ATATTTGCTTGAAGTACATGTGATCAATAACATGAAAGACGTTTTACAGACTTCTTACTCACCCAGTCCCAGTCAGCTCATTTAGGCTCGGGCTCATTTTGCACTTCAAAATGGAGGAAAGTTTCTTTTTTTCATTCACTTTTTTTTTAAATCTTGCCAGACCAGACGGTTAAGAACGACCGGTCACGGCATTTGGTTCCTTTTGTGTCGTCGTTTGGCTGTTTGGTCGATGTGACATTTGCAAATAATTCCCCAGGGAATGAGAAATGTCAGTGAAAACATTGAACGCAGTGCAACAGCAATGGAGCTCATCGATATTGGTGCCACCTTGGCTGGAATCAATCGGACAGACAGTACAAACATTACATTAGCTTAGAGCAAAGTACTAAAATGAAGAAAGGCTTAGAAGAAAGTACTTTCGGTTACTTCCAATAAAATTTATTTGTGTCAGTGTATTTTCATTTCCAAGTTATTTTCAATTAATAATAATAATGATTTTCAATAAATTGAATTGTTTTAGTGTAAGAAACTAGAAGTAAAAAAAAAAGGAAAAACGTAGAGAGATTGAAACAGAAAGAGAAAGACAAAGAATGAATGAGAGAACATCTACTGTTTTATAAACACGATCGACTTACTAACGGAAAATAGAATAATACATTAGATAACAAATATGTACAATGTGTCGATCGGCCTAAAAGCGGTTCTAACACTGATTTCAAACGACAAAAATAAATGAAAACAATCTGAAATGAAACGAAAAATGCTTCCTTTTTCGCGAGAAAGACACGAAAACTCCTCTCCAATCTCAAGACAACCCGTGTGCGCCGGTATGAATTGGTGGAGGCTTCAGCGAAAGACGTTAATATATTTAAGACGCGAATCAAATTATTTCTACTTGTCTGCTCTTTCATTATATGTTGTCGGCGGAACCGGATTCCCGGTCTCGCAATGCTGCTGCTGCTACTGTTGGAAGATATCTTGAGCAAGTTCACCGATGAGTACGGGGGTCCTGCGAGCCTAGACACGGCCCTGCCAAGACGGTAAGTGAAATTTTATCCCTTCGGGTGCACCCAAAGCCAGCCAGCCAGCCAGCGGAGGGGTAGAAGCGACCGGTGGTGAAGTGGTGGTAGAGTTTCATTCGCAGAACCACGCGCTTCAGTTAAGAGTCCGCGAGTCCTCGAATGATTTCGTCCACTAACGCCAGCGGGCTTCAATGCCACTACCACATACGTCCGCATGAGGCCACAGGAAGAGGCAACCAGCAGCAGCAGCAGCAGCATCAACATCCTGCTGATTCCCGGGACGAAGGACGAGCCGAGCCAAGAGTACATCCGCGATAGAGTGGGATGGAATGAAATAAAAAATTAATTTCAAACCACCCTGTTTTTATTTTCGAATATTCAAATTAATTCCCCTTCTCGTTTGCTCCTGCGATCCACACGGGATGACGGAGATGAAGCGTTCTGGTCCGGGTTCGGGTCGCCGGGTTGCCGGGACTGCTGTTCCTGGTGGTGCCTCGGTGTTGCCTGGCCGCCTCACCGTTCCACCATACCACGAGGGCCACATGGTCTGGCGTATGTGTTAATGGAACGCGTCCATCCGGCGATGTGCGATTGCCGACTGCGCACGAACACAACAACCACCGTTTCCATGTTCGCATCTCGACGACGACGATGACTTCCACCACACATAAACCTTTGGCCGAGGGAAATGAAATGGAAAGAGGCCAGGCCAGGAAGAAAGTAACGCACTTTCATCCGTTAATGAATATTCTCATCAGCGCAGATTTTTACTTTTCCCATTTTGCCTTCGGCGAACAGGGATTTCGTTTTGGGAAGGCGATCGATATTTGTTACGCAGGACACCCGGGCACCGGTCCTAGACAAGAATGTGGTTGTTTTGGAGCGAGTGTTCCAGGGTTTTGAGCGCTTTCTACATTTCTGAGATTTTGGAAAATTTCTTCTTTAAGCAATTCAATTTTGTATCGTTTTTTAAACCGTAGTATTGAAAGTAAATTAATTAATTAAGCGGTTGTTTCATTTCTAACTGTTTGGTGACTACGGTCCCTTATTGAACCGAGGGACATCCCCAGCGCTTTTCCATAAAATAACGAATTACTTGTGGTTCTTTCGCTGTTCACTGATTATCGGCTTCAGCCAAGTATTCATCAGCTTTGACAATGTACCTCAGCAGCCGTTATCTCCTTCCCGATTCCCGTAAAGGATCCACCTCCGTAGCCCCATGTGACGCCAGCTTAACGTTTTCCATTAGCCAAAGACACCAAATTGGAAAGGAGAGCGGCCGTAAGCCTTTTTGGTATAATTTCATCATCGCTTGGAATTTGGCTCGAAAAATTCGAAACGCCTCAAATCGCTTCATCGTCGCGCGAGAGAGAGAACAAAGGACATGGGCGCGTCTTCGTTGGCGCTGGAAAAGGTTTATCCTCCACCTCCTCCTCATAGCCAGAAACGCCATCGCCAGGATCTCATATCCTTCGCCTCCAATCAACGGTCCCAGATGCCTGCTGCGTTGGGGTCATATTGCTTTCCTCGTGCTCGACTCAGACCGCCTACTCTTTGCTGCTGCTACCAGGCACATGGGGTACAAAGTAGGCATTTTCGTAGCACCATTCGTTACGCAACCGATCGCAGCAAGCTCGTAAATATACTCACACCAGCATCTCCCTCGCCCCCTTTTTTGGGTGGGATGCTGAGTTGGGTTGGGCGCTTGTTTTTCATTTAACCCGTTCGCGACGCGGAAAATGGAAAAACCCCGCAACCACCACCACCACCATCAGGACCACCTCCGTACGGCGAAAGGATTTCAGCCACACGATACGTACAATATATGTACGTGTGCTGTAGGTGTTTGTGTGTATCGACAGCTTGGGCGTTACTACGGCGCCTCTGGGACGATGTACATACCGGAGCCGTTTGCCTACGCACAGCAGCATCATCGGCAGCAGCAGTCGTCGGTCCCTCAATCGATGAGCAAGTGGGTGGAAAAAAGGGGATTTTCCACCGAACGCAATATGGCGTCCAACGTAGGATGAACAGTGGGAAAGGGGTTAAGCATGGGAAGCGCTTACACTCTTCATCTTCTATCCTTCGACGCCAAGGTAAGTAGCAGCCGCCGAGTGTTAAGCCGGTGGAGCGGACTGGGCCTGCCGAGGGAACTTGTTTGATGTTGTCCGGCAATGGAATGGAACCGGATGAAGTGGCGCAGTCCAATTCTCGCACAATCGCACGGAGTGCGACCGACGATGTGTTTGCCATTAGATAAGCGATGGAGAACAAAAGTTAAAATGAGCATGAAGAAGTGGAATGCACATTCCGGAACAACAGTACCACCGGTTAGGTAAGATCAATAAACTTCACATTCAGATGAGCAATTACACGAATGGGTTGCGTTAAAGAGGATCCTTCGTGGGGTACAATTCCCAAATGTCCATTTTACGTAAAGAAACACTTTATTTCTTCTGTTTTAGTACTTGTAGACAACACTAAATAACATTATTTCTACAAACTTTTTAGTTCTACATATTATGGTCTGAAATTAAACTGAAATAATAGACAATTGCTTGATACCATGTCTTGTATTAGGTGTATGCATAACAGTCCTCTGTATTTTAAGTCAAATTGAATCGTTTATTGTTCAAAAAGCTGGTCATTTAAAGTACTGCCCATTGCTAGCTAATACTTTTGGCCATCTTTCTGGGAATTTTTAAAATTCCATGCTAAAAAAGTTTGGGTATCCCAATTAGCCCAGAGCCAGCCAGAGTTTAATTAATTAATTATTGTCGAAAAAGTTCTACATCAATAATTTGACTAGTTTCCAGGGGTTCGTAGAGGACGATCTTTTTAATTTTTGGTGGTCCCGATTTTTTGTTTTTGTCTTTAACGTCAAAATCTCCGGTTCTAAGCCTTTGAAGCCAGGATACTCATTTACATGCTCACTTTATACATAAACGAACAAACTTTATAACTATAAAATAATAACTTTCAGTAACTGTCTTCTTCAAATGAAAAAAATGCTTATACTTCCTTGCAAAATCGACTTTTCAAGCACAAGACTTGAATCTTTTAACTCGAGAAAAAAAAATCACAATTCATAAAATTACCAATCACTCATTGCGTTTTAAAGGTATTTCTTTATATAGCATAAAGTAATATCTATTAAAACTAGACCTAATAGATCTCTTAACAAACTTAAGAACAAAGGCAATTATACATATTTGATTTAACCTATTGTCTAAATGATTGCTTGTATTGTCTGATCAAATAAAAAGAAACATCCTTTACACTCGTAAGTGCCATTCCAGAGTCGTGTCTTATCAAACTGATCGGCTAGTGCTGAGTTTCCGGCATTGTTCACCGAGTTAGATTCGAGCCGGATGTAAAACATGTATCACAAACAGAATATGTACAGACGACATGACATCGCATGTCATGACACATCTTTTCTGTCCCGAATTTATGACACTCCAAATGTCTCTCATCAATTCGTGCAATGAAGCCCCTGCCAAGTCACCTTTCCCGTAAAAGGGTAATCGAAACATATAGCACGCCAAAGGGACAGGACGTTGAAGGAAAAAAACACGATCAGAACCAAAAAAAAAAAGAACAAACACCAGCGACAACGTATCAAATCAACAATATGAGCTGGTCAAGCAGAATGAGACATTTTTATAGCATATTCCTCCCAATTATCGTCACGCGACCGCTGCTGTCCCTTTCAAAGCGATATGTCATCCTTCCCGCGTTTCAATTAAGCTGGCTGACCAACCAACCATTCGCCCCTTTCGGGTTCCCACCGACTCAATTAATAGCCTGTTATCCTGTTACCGCGCACGGTGACCTCCCGGAGCCGGAATTGGTCCTAATCGCCCCTAACAATGCGCCCCCTAACAACCGCCAGTGGCCCAGTGTAAGTGCCTTTTCGACTTCCTCATCACTTTACAAATTGACCGTCTTCATCATCCGCTGACCATCGTCCACTCCGGTCGCGTCCGGAAGGGAGAGCCAGGGGTGGGGGAAGATCCTTCCCACTTTGGCCTCGCTTTCGGTCACTGCATATGGCACGTGCAGAGTGGCCAAGGTGAGTGTGATAAACAGCAATAAAAAATCAAATTAAAGCAAATTACACTATAAACATGACAGCGAACCATGGGCTGACCACCGAGCGATCCGGGGATGTGTGTGCTGACCACTCCGGGGAACCCTTTTGTTGCCGGGAACCACACACCACACCCCGGGGTCACAAAGGCTCGTCTATCGTATCGTTTTGAATCAACAAATATTATGACACCATCGCTCGAGGAACACCACGGAACAATGGTCCTGCGGGGCAAGGGGCACCACGAAAGGACTCACAATCGGGTCGCGCTGGGTGCGCTAGTGGTCAGAACCGGTTCGACGCGCCTGCCACTGACCACTGGTCGGACACCGGGAGGGACAATGGACGCCCCAAGGGGAATTGGCACCGTAGCTGACCGTTCCTCTCGTCCTCTGGTCCCGGTACCAGGTACCTGGTACGGTTAGACCGCAGATCAAGTGGTCATCCTTGCCACGGTCAACGCCGAAGGATAATGCCACTTATTAGGACCCTATTTGTTGACCCCTCTACGGCCCGCACCAGTCCTGTGGGCAATTATTAGCAATTACAGTCCAGATTCCTCGTGCCATCCGCATGACTGACCCTCGTATGCGCTGCTAGAACCCTCTTGCCATTCGCTCGCTAATATCGTGACGCCTGTTGCACCGAGAAGGACCCCTGTTTCCACTAACGAAACCCCTCGTTCTGCTCTACAATGGGGCCAGGGGTACGTCCATCCTCTGCGGTAAGATTTCCACAAGGAAACCGGTTTTCTTCAAACGAGAGAACGTCCGGGAGGCCCTGGACATGGAAATGGTCATAAAAAGGCATCAAAAACAAATGTTCCCGGCCAATGGTCCAACCAATTTCACCGGACCCTCGGGGATGAAAAGGGGTATCACCGTGTCATATGTATGATGGGATCTTTACGCTGCTCCGCTGCTCCGTTTGGCCCATTGGGAAGTCCGTTCAGTGGCCAGCAAAGGGGTAAACATCGTCATGGATCGTACGGGAGTTGGGCACGAGCCCTGCACGAGCGGAAGCAGTTTGTCGTCTGGATCATTTTTCTTCTTAGCGTCAGCGCAAGGGACCAGTAGAACAAAAGCAAACCGCAAAGTCTGGGATTCACCCTTTATCGGTTCGGTTGGGCAACTGAGGCTCATGCATGGCGTGTCATGCTTCAGAGCTCACCTGAGAATTATAGACATGGAGCATGTAGACCATTGGAGAATTAATTATTATTTAAGTCCTTCGAAGTGATAATGTTGGAATAATAATTTTAATAACTATCGTCTACGAAATCATAGAATGAAACATAAACGCACAAAATCTACGTAAATAAATGATGCATTGACAACTGCTATTGTTACGGTACGATTGATTTTAGATGTGTATTCATTTGTTGTCTTAATTTCAAATAGTTCAGAAAAACTTTGCTGTAATTTCACTTAAACATTTCCATAATATGCGGACTTCCAGGATAGACTTGATCCTTACGCTATAGAGATACCAGGTGTATAACCTTAAAACTGCTGTTTGCTTGTAGATGGGCTTTCAGACCAAATTGAGCTTTCATCGACATGCCATACCGTTTTTTGTGTTTATTCGACACCTACTTACATAAATCAGTCCACATGATAAGTAATACCATACAGCAACATATATTTTTTCTTGCCTAATCATGCCTAGTTTTGTGCCTAAAAAAGAGCTTTCGCAGGGAGCTCCAGTTTTGTCCATTAATTTGAAAAAATCGTCGGTCGAATCACATTAAATGATTATTGAGGCCTCTGGTGACAATATGGTATTAGAAACCGCTTGCAAAGATTAGTTAAATCGGTTCAAAGATGACCATTTTGACTTTAGTTACAAGAATCGTGAAAATCCACCCAAAAAAGTTTAGGACCATGAATTGCAGGTTCTTTTGGATGAGAATCACACGTAATCGTAAAAAATACTTGCCCAGTAGTTAGGAATTACTTATCTAGCCATTTCTATACGCTTACGTGCCGAGGAAAGGTTCAAACTGTTGGAAAATGGGTACCCCATGAATTGAACGATATGCAGATGGAGCGACGCCAAAACACATGCGAATTCTTGTTTTTTAGAAAGTGGATACATTGTTAGCATCTAGAACATAAAAAAAGGTTAATAAACCCTGGCCAACCATCATCTTCTACCGCAAGACCAAATCGCTTTGAACGCAAGGCAATGCTGTGTACTTGGTGCGATCAGATGAGTGTCGTATTTTATGAGGCGTTGTAGTCTTGTGAAACTGTTAGAGCACCAGCCAATGATCAAAATATAACGCGCTTTGCGTGAAATAAGGCCGGTTTATGATCAAAGTCCTGAGAGGTTGATACTTCTGCACGACAACGCATGGGCGCACTCAACAAAAAATAGCCCAAAATTATTTAAATTCAGTAAACTGGGTAGTCCCGCTAATTAACTGGACCTGGACCTTTACAAATATCCCCACTTTTCGACGATCGGTCACGCGCTGGCCGAGCAGTACTTTGATTGGTATGAAATTGTTGGAAAATGACATGACGGGAGGTTTGCCTCGCTAAATGAAGAATTCTTTTGGCGTGGTATCCACAAATTGGCCAAAAGATAGGAAAAATGTATAGTTAGCAAGAGAAAATACATATAATAATTTATCTTTTGGTTTTCTATTTAAAAAAATGTGTTTTCATCGACCAAAAAACAGCAGTTTTAAGGTTATACATCTGGTATTTGAAAACTATCAGATAGCTACCTGTAGAGGTAGCTCAGCTTGAACATGATAAGTTAATACAAAAAGCCTTCATGCCAACTTTGACTACATGACTGTGAGAGCAAATTCAGGGTAAAACTGTATGCCGCCATGAGAGTATTTGAGATACAGAAGAAATTGATCAGGTTGGTATGAATGAGGTCCAATGTCACATCTCAGATTTCGCCGAAATGATGAAGACTCTCAAACACAAGTGTCACCTCCAAGGGCAGTCTTTTGGATCGATTGGAGGCATTGCCTCCACGCCTGCTCTTCAATTGGGAAACTGAGAATATAAAGTGACGACTTAACCCATTAAAGTTGTTTAGAGCATCTAAGTCGAGAGCCTAAACTAAAATGGAGCCAAGATATCGCCATGAATTCCGGAATTGCCGAAATACCATCTGGGACGATGACACTCGATCTCAGTGGATAGAAATGGAAGTTGAGCTTCTGTGGCAAGCCAAAACCTTTTGCTTGGTTTCATTTAATTACCTTTATAAGGCCTAGAGCCGATCAGTTTATTCATCATACACGGAGTTCGTTATACCTTCACGCTTAGCACTTAGACGTTCCCAATCTATGAATGTGAACAATTTCAGATCGATTTTCGTCATTGAACCCATTAATGATCAGTTTTTTGGTCGACAAACCGAAGTCTGATGGGATAATATGAACGCGTATGGGAAGCTTAAGACCATATTATTGCCTTAGTTCCACGTGCCAGGAAAAGGGCAATAGCTGTACTCGTTTTTATGATACTGCATGCCACCTGGACACGTATACGATATTGAAATATGCATCCTAACGCATTGAAAAAAAAGGACTATCAACATAAAACGCGGCCTCAATCAGCAGGGTACGAGCCCATACGAGGCCGTATGTGTTGTGCTTAGTATAACATAAAGTTCAAAACCGTTTTTTTACAATTTCAACTGAATTTACAAAACGCTTACCCGAGTCCTGCAGCTGGCAGACGTGTTCCTGAAAAAAAAAACAAAAAAAAATGATGAAAACCTTTTAATACTTTTCATTACAGAAAAAAACAGCCAAACAACGCCGTGTGTGAATGGGTAATTCATATACGTGACTATACGATCACCCTGTGTCCGTACATAATGAAATCGATTGAACCGTCGCATGGTAGGAACGGTATGGAAACCCGGGACGGCCGGTACATCAGCATACGTGTGGCTCAGCATGCGGCCTATTCCATGGCCTTGCCACTTCCGCGTTTCACCTCAACGGCGCCAACCGACACATACACGCGAGCGTGCGCGCGCGCGCTCGCGCGATAAACGCAGATGTTGCCACCCCCTTGTATGCAAATGAGGAAATGAAATCGGTTGAGGAACACAAAAAAAAAACAAGAGCTACCTCGTAAAGTAGGGAGCATTGGGAAGCGTAAAAAAAAGGGGGAAAAGAAGAAGAGGCATCGTGATAGCGCACCGTGGCACGAGGGGATGCTGTCGCGCTGTGCGATGAGGGAACGGAAGCAGGAAAAGAGTTCAACTCCGATAGGGGACATTCGGGATTGACAAGGAACAGTGAGGGAGCGAGAAGGAGAGTGAGTTATGCTCGCATACAGCGTGCGGCAACATAAACACACATGGGATGCCGACGACGACGCACACGCCGCGCCGTACCGCAGGCGTTATCTCATTTGCATTTGTACGTCGCGAAGCCGAGATTCAGGATTCGGAAGCGAACAGCGAGGATTCACCTTCTGTTTTTTGGGGTGTGTTTTCGGTGCGTAGCGAGCGAGGTACACCATGATTCCATTCCGTCCGTGGAGCACAAGGACTCTGCATTGCATCATAAAGCCGGGACTGATGTTTTACACACGCTACACGCCGTTTTGCCGCCATACAAATAAGCCTAATCGGGGATCATTTTTCTTGTCCTTCGAGCGCCCAAGAACTGTCCAGGAAGGAGTCGTAGAAGGAGTCTAGGAAAGGAGCCCAGGATGGAAGGTAAAAGTATCCTTCCGCGAGGTACAGTGATGTTCTCACAAGATGTAGCGTTTTCTGCTCAACTGGAGCCTTCTTTTCTAATCCAACAACCATATTGTATTTGTTGCACAAAAGTAACTCAGTAATAAATAGGATTCGAATCTAATTCTGGAATCTGGTGTTAGATGACACATCTGTATGAAGTGACAGTTCTTTGACAGCTTTAACTCTAGAATTTTTATCTAGGATTACTTAAATTTTTTCCCTAGATAGATAAATTCTTATAATGTGGACGCAGGGTTAGAATTCCAACATGTATTTGAAAATCTATAAAGGTCTTTGGAATACTAAACGATCTTCGTTCTCCTCATCCCATGTATCCTGTTTCCAGTGTATGTTTAACATTAATGTTAATAGTAGGCACTGCCTGGCAAACATCGCCATAACTTCTTCAACCTTTAGCTTCTTGTTGCAGGTTACTGTGGGTACTTCACGCAACATGTGCACGTACGTCGACCAGGGGGCCGGTTGGTAACCGACGGCTTAAGTGTTGAGCCCGCCCTCCACCGCTGTACCGGAGGAGATTTATGAGTAATCTGAAGAAATATGGCGCTCTCCATGTCGTAACAACCAAACGCACCACCATCCACCATCATCCGGGCCTAGTCCGCTACTTCACCGAGTCCACGCTTGTTACATCGTACCATCTTTATCTCATTCATCGTCATACCTGCCGTCTCTCCTGCTGGCAGGCAGTGGAAAAGTTTCTTAGGGCCCTCTACAGGGAGGCCTTGTAGGGGACATCCGGGGAACCGCGCGTACGCGACATACTTTGTGGTTGGATCCGGTGGATAGAGATGTTGTACCGTGGAAAGTGTAACAGAAGTTTTCATTCTACATTCGTCAACCACATTGTCTTCGAGGAACCCCCCGGGTCAGAAGAATTCCTTCCTTCTCCCCGAGGAGACTAATCTTCCTGACATAATTCTCTACATTTCTAATGTTCTGCCCAAGATGCCCCCGCGGAAACTCCTTGTCTACAGCCTCCCTCGCGCGACGGATCGATTCTGCCAGGTCGTCGCTCGCTGGCTCGCTGCGAAGGGACAGTTCCCGGGCTTGCAAGAACAGCCAACGCCGTCCGTCCAACGGGTCATGAACATTATGACATACACTTGAATGGGTGAATGTAAATCCTGCCATTTTCCGCATCCTGCCAATCCCGTTACCCAGCGATGGAGCGCTGGCCGGATGTTGCCGGATGTTGTGCTGAAATAATAAATCGTTGTTTGCTGAAAGCGATGGCGGCATAACGTTCCCCATTCCTTCCACCGGTCCACCGCACGGTTGCCATCGCCAATCAGAAGCGTCCGGAAGCTGATAAGATTAGCGAAAAACTCCCCTTTGGCAGGGCACATCGGGGACTCCATTCTACCGCCTGCCGATGGCTTTGTTTTACTTGGATTTTTCCAAAATCCTCCAAAATCCAATTCCGGGACCCTTTTGGCCGGGGCTTCGGTTCATACGAACCCTCTGCGGCGGATACGCGGACGGTCCCTGGAATGTGCTTAGTATTTTTGATAATTCTGATCAGAATTTCCTAAAAATCGCCGAAAAATCGATCTACTTTGCCACCACACACTGAGTGCACATATTTTGTAAGCATAGTTTTATGTTTCAAGCATAATTAATGCATTTTGCACAAAGTTTTTTACTCCTTTTCAATGTAGATTCGTCATGCGAGTTTTTAAGTAAATAAAAGGAAATGCATTGCAGCTCTTCTCGTCTTTATAGTGAAAAATACAAAATATCTTACTTTCCTAGAACTGAATTTCTAGATTTCCTAAACATAGTTAACACACTGGAGTCCAATGTCGTGGAACGGAGTCTTCGAACGCAACTAGGCCGTCCAACATTCGGGTTGTTTATTGAAATTATATCCGCTCCGTTGGCTTCGTGATAAGATGACGTTGCTTACTCTCGTCCCATTCCTCGTCAACGTCACCGGCGGGTGCGGCCACGGGAACGGACGGGAAGGAATAGATTTTTCAACCCACCAAAAACGCCGAAACCCAACCCAGCCAATCAATTGGCGCTCGCTTGTTCGGCGCGCGGTCCTAAAGCCTAAAGGTTTCTGCTTTGACGACGAACGAGAAAAATGATCTCAGCTGCCATATACACACAGATCGCGCTCCGTCATGTCTTGAAATTGGGGGGGTGGGGGGAAGGGTGGCTAGGAGGGGACGCCAAGGGGGAGTTTGTAAAATAAATAAATGCCAAATGTGTCAAAATAGAAGAAGATCGCATTTATCAAATTTTAATCGCGCGCCAGCGAATGGAGGCGAAGGCATCCATCACATGCAATTGAGATGAAAAGGCCTACGCTGTTCCGGGGTGGTGTGCGTGCCTTGCCGTCAAGGCTCTACTGCGAGGCCACTGCGAGGTGGTGCACGTGTTCGCCAAGGATTTGCTTTCGCTGTTTGGAGCGAGGATTTATTAGGGTTCCCCGGAGATAGAGAGATAGCCGATGGGTTTACTCCTTCAATCGAAAGACACGCACTGGAACTTCCGCTTCACTTGTTGCCAACGACACAAGCGCCACTAATGCCACTAATGGTCGCCATGGAGAGAGAGCGAGAGAGAAAGTGTAAGATTTCCCATTTTTCTCCACTGTTTGTTCCAATGAACTCCTTTGTTTCGAATGAGCAAAGAGCGGTCTGATATACGCGTGAGGTCGGTGTTACCTGAGAGGAGCTCTACTCCCTGATACCCATTTCTCATATACCTGGCTCCTACACGCCATAGAGATACCAACAGGATATTCCACGGGGTGGCATCGTCTTCATCCGTCAACCCTTTCGGTTCAAGACACACCACACCATCACCATCTCGCTCTCGCAGAGCGCACGCTCATAGCCGTAGTCTAATGAAGGTAAACTTTGCAGATCCTATTCCCACATTGCCCTTTGCCTCCGTACTTCCCCGCGGACCCCGGGCACCAACCGGCCGGTCGTCGTCGTTGTTTTTGTCCATTTTCTTCTTATCTACCGACCCGACCAACGGGACCGCGGGGTTGGGGTGCAAATAAATAAAAACCGAACCGAACTTCTTCATTTTCGTTCAACCCTTTCGCGTCGCGGAATCGAAATCCCTGCGCACAGCACAGCGCGATGACGATGACGACGACGAAGACGAAGACGGCCAGGGCCAGTGCCGCAAGGATTCCCTTTTCCCCTGCACAGCTTCTTCGCTCTTCGCTTCTTTTGCTACTCGCCGTCACGTCGTCGTTCAGTCGTTCCCCTCAGTATCCTTCCCCTCACAACGCACACGCCTGGCCGTGGTAAAAGTTTTTAATTTCAGTGAAATTTCGCATTTGTTGTCTCACTTGCCCCGATCCACCGGATCCTCCTGTCCTTTCCCTTTCCTCTCCGCCATGGCCAGCTCGCATACGCTTCCTTCTGGTTGACGGCTTGGTCTTTATATGAGAGTGAGCTCACCATCTTTAGGGTTGCTAAGACACCGTATTTGCCTAGCAGCCCAGGCAGAAGCAGCGGCAGCAGCAACGGGAGCAGCAGTCGCAGTACGAGAACGGGATTTTCTTATACCGCGCACCACACCCTAACCTCCTCCTCTGCCTCATCTTCTGATACCATCTTCTTTTATTTTAAACAGCATTACCCTCCAGACGCCCCGCCCCCCCACACACATACACCCGTGCACACATACAAGCAAACACCAATTAACATTCGAAGATTCGACAACCGCGCGCATACCCACACAACCGAAGAGCGGATTTTCGGATGCTGGAGCTGAATCTTGTTACGCAAATTGGCGAACCACCACCGAGGATGCCGCAGTAGTCCTTTGCAGCACGCAAACGAAGACCTAACCCGCCCATAACTGGTGGGCACATACATGCTAGAGACTGGGCCACAAACACATCCGCATCTCGATAGGCACACGAGGCAGCGCGACACGGATGAGGGGGTTTGCGGGGCTCGAGAGGCTTTAGTGAGGAGCCCGGCACAACATAGAAATACTTTTAATTTACCGGGCAGACTTTTGGGGAGAGGAAGCCCGGGTCTTAAACTCTAATGAGACCGCCAGCTCGCAAAGGAGATGGCGATGGCGATGGCGATGGCGATGGCGATGGCGATGGCGATGGCGCTGGTTGGTTTCGAATCGATGGCGGTGAATTGGGTGGCATGTTGGGAGAGGGGGGGATTGTACTCCTATAGTGGGAGACAGGTGTACACAAGGGCGTGCGCTAACGTCTTCCAGGAGATCTGCGCTTCTCGAAGGCTCAAGCAGCAAGCATTCTGTTCTGCGCGCGTGTTTGGTTGATTAGCACAACAACGTACAACAACTGCTGTAGGTCCGAAGCTAGGAAGGATTGCAAAAAGTTTTTATTAGGTTTGTATCTATGTATGCCTAACTTTTACCAAAAATTCTTAATGCGGAATTCTAAAAACAGCTCCTCGGTGTATTAGGTTGATGAAAAAGTTGTTCTATTTTTCTTTGTTTATAGATGGATGTGCTAATCGATGTCTTTTAATATATTCAAAGAAAAACCTTCAAATCCATCTTTCCATCATCCTCTTGACAACGTAAAAAGGATATTTCGATTTTGAGATGCAGATCGCTAAAGATGGACATTCGTTACATGTTAGATTTGATTTGATGACATAAAAATGCACGGAATTTCCCCACAGCATCCGTAGATCAGTTTTCTATCGCTATAATAATAATAATCTATAATCAAACTCCTTGAATGCTGGAACACGACAAATGTAGAGTAAATAGGAAATCAAACCACTAATCACCACGGAACATGATGGGTCAAAGCCACACGATAATAAGAATTATTGTGATGCATCAGCAGTAAATGCAACGTAAACCCCGTCATGTGTCTAAAATGACTTGTCAGACACTCGGGAAACTTCATTAGAAAGATGATGCTGCTGATCTGCATCCAACAGATAGTTCAATGCAGGAACATAGCAATTACAAACATTTTGGACTCAAGAGAAAAGCTTATAAAAATCAATGGCATCAAAGGTTTTCTGCCAAAAAGGGCGAAAAATTTTAACAGGTTGGGATTGTAAAAAAGCGTTAAAAATGACTACTTATTTCCAACATATCGGTGCGTAAACGAAAATGAAGCAATTAGTTTCACACAACACGAGGGCATAACTTTTTCTCCAACCCAAGATTGTAATTAACCATAGATAGGTTGGAAGTCAAAGTTAACAAACACTATCACTAGACCTTCATAATTATTAGTAGAATTTGACTTTGTCTATGAAAATATCTCACTTTTATTGTGTTAGATGAGTTACTTTTCCTGTGATTGTTAGCCACCTTTTAAGAGCGATTTTCTAATCGTGCTTTCCAACCTTTACAAACAACTTATGCGCATTTTTTATAGTATGTTTTAATAAAGAAACATATCCCACTACTATCAGAAAATAAGTTTTTTTATTTTCTAAAGTGTATGTCGTACAACCTCCTCGCTTTACGACAAACCAACCAATTTCTCGGAATGCTTTGATGGAAAACTTCTTTCTCTTCTTTCCCTTCTGCTGCCCCTTTCTTAGGTCATAGAGTAAAATAAGGAAACCCTGTGAGGCGAATGAGTCGGTTTCCTTAGCAACATCAGTGGACCAGAGGCCGCCATCTTGTTTCCCCGTTCGTCACACATTGTGTCTCAACGCCGAGCACCACGCGCTCGGCGTTACCGGAATAAAATATGCCCATAATTAATATTGCTGATTAAAAGTTAAACATCACTCGGCCCCCGGTGCGGCCCCAGTGCGGAATGTGCCCCCCCCCCCTCTCCCACACCACCACATAACTGCTTCACCCCTTGATGCCACAAAACCTCTACGCCTCTACTCCGGCTCCCGCGCCAAGTTCCCCGGTCGGGGAAAAATCCTTCCTCGTGAAGGATGAAGAGGTGGAGGAGGAGGTTCCAACCTCATCATACTCGCCGCACCCACTCCCGCACGCTCGATGCTCATTAAAATTAAGCAGCAGGAAACCACCCGGACACGGACTTTTTGAAGAAAACACGCTCCGCAAGACGCATCCCACCAACTGCCGCGGGATTGACGAGACGACGAAGGGACGTGAGTGAGCGAGCGAGTGAGCAACAGCAGCAACAAATCGGGCCCCCGAGTGGGTGGATGGTGGGCCACCCACCGTGTTGTCTTAGTGTTGTTGTTGGATGTAGAAAATCTTAAGTAAAGCGAACGCGGCCATCCCCCCTTCTCTTCTCGCCACCAACGTCAGCTCCTCGCGGGGCCAAACACAAAGCGAAGTGGGAAAGAAGAAATTAAAACGAAAAATAAGATGAGAAATTAAGGCGCTTTGGCTCAGCATCTTCGCGTGGCCCCCACGAGCGCCCACCACGCTCCAGGTCCCGGTGGACTGGCCAAGACGAAGCGAGAAGGACGATGACGATGAGCGACAGACACGAGAGGTTTGCAAAAGGGGTTTTTCGCTTCTCTATGTAAATATATGAGCCTCTGAGACATGAGACATCTTACCACCCACTGGGTGAAAAGGGAGATAGGGCACACGCGCACACCCGAAGATGTCCGAGTGTACGGTGCGTATACACATCTCCTCTGACACACTCCCTCTCTCTCTTTCCCTCTCTCTCTCTCTCTTATTCACTCTGTCTTGCTCTCGCTTTGTGTTGTTTCTCTTGATGAAAATTTATATACCGTCTCCGACAAGCTCCACTAACCATCAGTGCCAGGACAGCGCTCCGGATATCCTTGGAAACCATCGGCCTCCGAGCGGTGTGGTCCGGTAGATCCCGCAGCTTTCCTCTGCCGGTGGTGTATGGAGCGGCGATAAGCGACCACCGGGCACCACTGGGGTTCCTGGGGAACCCAGAAGAAGCAGGTGGCGGCAACGAAATCACCAGATAGCGTGTATCTATCTCGAGAGGACCATCTCTTCGTCCCGATAATGCGAGGTGATGTTTTTCCTTTTTTTGACGCCCCAATACCTTTCTTTCTTCGCAATATCCTGTGACCACTCGACTTAGGAGAGCTCGGACTTAGTAGTATGTGAGAGTTATTAGAACTTAAGCTAAGTTTTTATATTCAACGTACGTTACAGCGTGTACCATACAAAAATGAGAATATATTCATTGTTCTGTTTTGGAGTTTTTGGTTTTTTTCTAACATCAGTATGGCATTATGGGCTATCGGTGTATTCGTGAGACTCATATCTATCAAATAATGTATGCAAAATAGTCGTACAAAAGATGTCTGTTCGGAAAAATGTACTCAAAGGCAACAGTGTCGATTTTGCATCGCGGGCAAAAAGACGATGTCGTGTTCTCTCTTTTCACGATTGATCCAGCTTGGAATTCCTGCACGAATAGGCTCATATCGCCCCTAACGACTAAGGATGGTCCAAAGAACATAAAATTCAAGTCAACTTTCGAGATCCCCGGTGGAATAATGGCGTTTGGAGCAGTTGTCTCTAATGGTTTAAAAATGCAACCAGTGTTCATAAAATCCCATATTCAAATGTGTATATCAATTTTTTGACGGATCACGTTTTACCATAGATTAAAGCAAACTTCGACACTCCAGAAAATGTTGAGTTTCAGCAAGATGGAGGCCCTGGCATACGTCTAAACGGACTCAAACATGGTTGAAGGAGAACATAAATTTTTGGTCGAATGATTTATGCCCTCCAAGCGGTCCTGAATTTAATCGGTTGGGCTTTTCAATATGAGCGTTTGATCGGGCTAAGACCTGTGAATCGTCACACAATACACGGTTGGTTCGCTGAAATCGTTTATCACCAAACCCTGGTCTTCTAAGTTGAACACCTATGTTACCGAGGATGTTCTCGAATTCGTAACCGCTTGGTGAAATTAATTGAGAAAAACAGGCCGACAAACCTAATCATTTTGTTTGTTTTTGATAAACAATGAAATATAGAGCCAATTTAGTTATTTTAAAACACTAGAAAACCTACAAAAATGGCTTTAAACTTCGATAAAAGATTTTCTCACTTTTTTATGGTACACCCTGTATTTTAAGTCATCCTTGCAAATCCTGCGTAGATCATCCTTGTATCTCCTAACAATTCTACGAATAGGACAAGTATTCCAAATAGTATTTATCGGAATGTCACACAAGGGAATGTCCAAATACTGTCCGAATTGAAAAACACAAAACCCTCCATTACGGATTTTTATGCCAATGACGTCCAGAGATAGAAGCAAAAAGACCGCAAAACATGATGAGTCCCACGCGCTATCAATGCGGCGAATATTCGTTGCGTGTGTGCGTAAAAGTGCGCAAGCGTATCGTCGTTGTTCCGTGTGTTCCATCCGCCAGCGATCGCCCGGTCGCTCCCGTCCTGGTCCTGCAATCCGAAGAAGAAGAAGAAGGGTTTGCGCGCCCGCTTTTTGGGCCGAGAGCGGAATGTGCGTACGAGATAACGTGGCGCGTGTGACACCCACCCCATAAGTATATAAGGCCCCCGGCCACATTTCCACAGATAATGTAGCCCATTCAGTCCCTTCAGAAATTGCTCTCCCTTCCTTCCTTCCTCCCTCCACTCCACCCTTGCTGCGTGACGCAGTTAACCCCTTTTTTCGCACGTATATGTATTACGCAGGATGTTCTCCCTTCGCTGGAGCTCGAGCTGCCGCATGTTACGCACCGCCTTGCCGGAACACGTCGTTTCTGCTGACGGTTGTGTTGATAAGACTGGCTGGGTGGCGGCCATGTTGGTTTTTTCGGGGTTTCCTCTCGGGGTTTTGTTTTTCCTTCTACCTCCCTCAACACAAACCCGTAGATTATGAGGAAAATCCTCGGCATGGGCGAGAGTGGTGTGCAAAGCTCCTAAAATGGCCGAACTTATTTGCCTATTTGTGCATTCCACACGCGTGAGCCTCCGTGGTGGTGGAACGCCGGGAAACAGAACAAGAGGGGTCACCACCAAAGAGTAAAGAGTTACGAGATTCCTTGTTGTGTGTTTCATGCTTTAAAACGAGCCCATGTGGAGCTACTCGTACTCGGTAGCAACTTTATTGTTAAGAACTTTAAAGCTGCCAGCAGCGTGAATAAGACGGAAGAAATTTATTTCACATCGGACTTTTACTTATCTAGCTTGGTTAGAAGTTCACTTGAAATCTAATGTCAATATCTCTATCAATGCTTCATACATGCTCCCAACCAGCTACATTATAAGTCCCGTGTGAGCTGCTCTAATATGATCAACAATATTTTTCCTATTAATTATTAATTATCTCATTTTATTATTCTTTACAACTTGTCGTGATCATATCTAGGGAATGGGATTATTCCAATAAAAAGTAAAAATGGTATTACTCCATTTCCATGCCAGAATTTGATAAATTATCGATTAATTGAATTTAATTAGTTAACATATTTTTTTCTATTTACGAACTATACAGACGATGCGTTTGCTACCTAATTACTAGTTGTAGATTTTTGACAATTGCATTGAAAGCTGCTGTCGTGTATCAACGCGTGAAAGAAGAATTAAAATAAATGTCGCAAAAGTGGCAAATGATAGTTTACTGCACGTGGAAGTTATCGTATACTGGCTGCTCAATAGATTACCTTCTTCTGGAAGTCTGTTAAATCGCGACCGGCCTACTCATTTGCCACGTTCATATCGAATGCTGACTTCACGCACAATCGCTCCGCAACCGTTTTTTTTTTCTTCTTCTCAACCTCGCCACGACCGTTTAATCAATCGAAATGTTGAATTCAAACCATTCACCAGACCTAATTTGCCTGGAGGGCCACTGCTTGTAGGAAAAAAATAGCGGACCCGGCGTTTCTCTTCTCCACAATATCCTTCTGCTTCTTCTGTGCTTCTTCTCGGCTTCACCTTCACGACCAGCACCAAGGTTACGCGCACAATTCTACACAAAACGTGATTCATCAACAATGTGGAAGGATGTGGGCAAAAAAAAGGGTAAGAGATTTTTTGTTATCGTGCCACCGTCGTAAAGGATACCCCCGCCGGCGAAGATCTCTCAGGAAGTGCGTACACGAAGACGGCCAAAGAAAGAGAGAGAGAGCGAGAGGAAAGCAAACCATCATCAGCGGTCGTGACACCCGGAAACGTTACCCTTTCTTCCCCCCTCACCAGCGCCACCACGGTCCACCGAAGGCCCGGGTTCGAGATGCAGATCCTCCGACCGGTGGCCCTCCGTCGGAACCATTGCCGGGACCCTCGAAAACGGTCTCGAAAGAATGCGCGCTACGCACATTCGGTACCAGGTGTGTCGCGAGCGTTTTTATGGTGGCCTCGCGCGCACGTGTATGTGTATGTGCATGTGTGTCTTTGCTTTCCAATTTCACCCTTTGGCTGGGCCCTTGCCGCTGCTGGCTTCCTTCTGTCGCGAGAAAGATCGGGAAAAGTTTTCGTTCCATGAATCGTTCCCCGAATTGCTCGCTGACGTGGCTGGCGATGGCTTAGGAGCAGCCGGCCCAGCCCGGGCGCTACCTCTTCTTTGGCCATAATCGTAAACATTCTTTCACAAAGAATTTACATAAATTTCCCGATTAAAGCCCGATGGGTGAGTGCGCTTTCATTTATGGTCTCGCCCCGAATTCGTGGTGCGTGTAGATGGAACATTCCTGCCGAAATGCATTCGTCCTTTTTTGCTGCTGCTGCTTCGGTGGAGCTGTAACCGGAGTCCTTCTGCAGCATCGGTCACGAAACGGTCATGCATGGTATAGTTTATATTACTTTCCCTTTCCGTCGTCGTCCTGCTGGTTAATACGCTATGCTAATAAACACTCTACCTGGCGCTATACACCACGGCCGCGAAGGGTGATCGAGAAAGAACGAATGAGGAAAAAAAAATCCCCGGATCCACGTGAGAGTCTTACGCGCGCTGGGTTGATTTATTTGCATAAAAGGATGGGTTCTGGGGCATAAAAAAGTATTCAAAGGGTTGTAAAATTAAATTGAAGAGTAAACCATTCCGAAAAAGGGTAAGGAACTATTTCATCGATTATCGATAGATGCGAGCTGCGTTGGAACTGACATTGGATCCGCTAGCTGGGTTCGGATAAAAAGCGAATGGTATTTTGAAAAGAAGTTCTGAGTTTGATTTTGTTTCTTTGAGACATTTTCTTCAAGATACACACTACATGGTGCTACGAGGTATGGTTTTTTTGGTGTAGTGAACAATTAATCACACTGCAACAGCTGTAAGATAGTCAAGGATAGATAGGCACGAATTTGTGTAACGATAATGAGATATCCTTTTTTATGATTTATCTATGACACATAAGGATGGGGAGTTGAAGAACCAATATTGAAAACATAAAAGTATCCCCAAGGTTATCGACAAATGCCACAATTCTCAAACTCAAAACATTTGTTGGGTACTTCAACATCACATGCTACACAATTTAATTAATTGCCAAACGAAGCAGCATAAAGCAATGACTCCTCTGGCAGATACTATTTTGTTCCTGTCTTCGAGCACCGGAAAAACACAATCCGTTGAATATTAATTGACAAGATTTTTTGTTGTAAAGGATCGACATAATTCGTATTATGGCGCAATATTTGATCAGAGAACACCAAACTAGCACTATCAGAGAAGAGATCGTCTACGGCCCCAGGGAAGCAAAACAATTGTAAAGCTCCCAAGGGCTGAGAGCGAGGGAAGCGGGGCCCTTTATTTTTTGTAAATAAAAAATAAATAAAAATAAAATAAAAATACGGGCTCGCCCCGACTGTATGAGAAAAGTGATCGTGGGGAGTTTAACTATTGATCAGATAGGTTCTCGAAGACGGTGAGCAAATGCAAGAACAATACTTGTTATCCTTCTATTGATGTTAAAGCTGCTATGATATCATAATCGTGGTAAAACTGTGTGACGCCATAAAAGGCAAGAGGCACGGGCTGGCATGGCTGCTCTTCAATGAATAGGTTTGTTGGGGTCTAAATATTTGTCATATAGTATCTGGCAAAAGAGGAGAAACTGCAAAACCAAGTGACTAATTTAATTTTAACGTGGCAAATGGTACATAATTGCTTTTCGCATAAAATATACTTAAATTCGAATGGTATTGATGCCTTGTAGAAAATATTTAGAATTGATAGTCACTTATGTTCACGACTGATTTGTATTTACCAAACCAATCCAATTACATAATACAATCCAAGCTTTACATAAAAGAGCCAAAGAATAAACAAATTATTTAGCACTGTCAATGGCAAGCTGTTTCCATTCCACTTAGGTTATTGGAGATTATGCAATATTGTGCGAATTTGCAACCGTTCTTAATTTCGCACCCAACATTTTTTTACCCTTTCAAATTAAAGGTTATTTTATTGAAAAGTTCTACACAGGCCTCCAAAATTCATCATTTTTCCCCCAAAAGACATCTTATTGACCTTATTTTATAGATATGTTAGTTCCTCCTTAACGGAGTATGATTTGTATTCATTTTATGTGTAATTTTACTCTCAATGGTTGCTCACCAATGTTTGTGAAAACATGCCATATGCATAGATAATGGGAGAAAGATCCGGTGATGTATTTTTTGCCGTTTAAACGAAACATTTTTAGAGCATTCGTCTCGATAGCATTCCCTCAATTCCAACGGTCTCCCGAAGACGCAGACGCACTCTTAGTGTCACAGTGTACAGCGACAGCTCCAGAAGGTGTAGCACAAAAGCTACGCTGCTACCATTGATGAACACTGACGCTGTAATTGCGAACAATTACAAGCAAATTGCTGTAAATAATTATATATTCGCCCTCGATCTCTAGTGTGTGCGCGCTCACAGCAGACGCCCTCCCTGGTGACGGTGATACCATTCCGTCCGACCCAGTCTGAACCTGCCAGGGTCTGATTTCTTTGGCCTTGCGGCGTCGGTTCATGTAAATGCTTTATTTACACCATTGCCTCCAGAGCCCTGCCCCACACGAAGGTGATCGGTGATTGAACTTTGATAGCTAATACCGCACCATTACAAGCCCGCATACAACCAGAGAAGGTTTCCCACCATCGACCCATCGTACCATGGGACCTCTCGCACGCATGCATGACGCTGGAATGTCATTCGAGTCCCGGGAAAGTCACTGTGACAGGCGGGTTAAGACCTCACTTGACTCTTGAAAAAGGCACTTCCACCATCACCACAGCGAGAGAAGCGCATCGCCGACAAGCCGAGCAAAAACCGAAATCCCCGCAGGAACTCTTGCATTTGCCATTCCGACTATGCATGCCGGTCCGCCATTCGACTGCAGCTCTATTCAATGGATGCACTTCATCGTTGAATGCATCGTTTCGTTTGATGACTTCTTCGTCTGCTCCTTCTTTCCCTTGGCGGTCGTTTTTGCAGAGCGTTTCGCAGAGGGGTGAAAACCGTTTCATGCCTGATTTGCACGACAGAGACACTGATATGAAGTGGTATGCAAGGACCGGAGCAAGGATGAAAGGATGTCTATGCCAGTTCCGCAAAGGATTGCCAACTAATGCGCTTAGAATGATGCAATATTCCTTTTTCTTTTGATGGAAATAGATAAATGCGTCCATACGAAGAGTGAAATGGTTGATAGTCGCATATTTCTGGTGCATTTCTTTATAGTTTTCTCTATACTTGAAACCCACATTTCAATCAAATTGAATTTGTTGTTACAATTAGTTCGCTTAAACCGCTATCAAATGGCGAGTCAGTGCTTGCCACACAGGAAACGACAGTCTAAACACATTCGGCCTCATTCAAGAATTCCTCCGCAATTAGCTGGTGGATTAGCTGCAAGGCAGAAAGCAAGGAAATAGACGACACAAATTACCGGTATCGACACCGGGCAACCTGCGACGCACAGCGGATGAAACTGAACGCTTTGGAAGCGGGGATGGTTGAACAATATGTGTAAATAATTTAATTTGGAGCTTCTCATTGCACCATCCGAGAAAGGGGATGTCGGAGAACAGCATGAGTTAACAGAGCAACAACCAATAGTCGATCGAGCGGAAGAGACCTGTTCCTTTAGCGAGCAGCCGAATGGTGGTCATGCATAGTACCGACTCAGCTGCCCATCAACTGGAACGATGAACATCCGGTTTTGTGTGGCCACCGTCACCGTTTCTTTCGATCGGTTGAAGATTATACTCTCGATCGCATTTCCTAACCAACTGTCTGTAGAGCCTCCACGATGTTGATACATGTGCTCGGTAAACATCTTTAAGCTTTGACTTAAAAATACAGCTGGAAATTAATCATAGAAGTAGTTTTTATACTTGATGAACCTGCAACCTTTATACTGCATGAACCTTTGGCATGTTGTAGCATAACATTCATGTAAATTAGCAGTGTTTCATTTGAGCACTGCTTAACAGTTTCTACACACAGCCAAAATTTGGCGGCTAAAGTCAAAAAAAGAGAACTTCATTTTTCCACCATTTTGGAAAAAATAATGGCAGATGGAGACAAATTTACATCTACGGTACGACCTACACTGGAGTGCAGCATTATGTGTCTGCCGATCAGCTTAAAGCATATTATATTTTAAAAAAAGCTGTTTGCAGGTGTGTTAAAGTTATTTCGCGATGATTCTGTAGTTTTTCTGAAGTTCTTCTTTTCAAGCGTCCCTACACACACCATTATTTTTTTTATATGGAGCTTTTGACTTTTGCCGACAATTTTGACTTTAGCCGCCAAATTTTGGCTGTGTGTAGAAACTGTCTAAGGGGCGACTTCAGTATTTAATTTTTATTTGTGACACATGTTTTTAACATTTTTCTCTGAAAGCTGATCCTTTCAAGAGTATTGTGTAAAAATTTGGATCAATCGAGGAAAAACTGACAAAGATGCAGATTTTTGAAAATCCGCGTTTGAAACAAGGCTCCATGCAGCCCGCTACTTTGAAGAGCGTTTCCCTAAACCAACGTTTTCAAAGTCGGTGCCCATCGTACCGTAAAAACTACAGGGCCGATCGATTTGAAATTTTTAACACATAATCTGTGCACTTTTTGCCAGGTAGCCTCGTCGAGATATCTTTAAAATTGTTGATACTTATTTTTAAACAAATCTTTAAAACCGTGTGTTATAGCAGAATCGGAAAAAGCATCACTTTTTCAACTTCAAAAATCTGCCAAAAACCGAAAAATAGGAATATTAACAAAAACATTACAGAGCTACCTAGATAAACTTATAATCTTACTAACGAATATCGATTTGTATTTTTCTGATGACCCGTCATGTCGCTACGAAGGACACCGGAAAAAGTACCTTTGCGACGACACGACTACCTAAATTTGATGGCATGGAATAATTTTTCAATTAATGTTGCTCAAAACAATACCAAATATTCTTCAAATGTTGTAGATTATTATGTTATTTACTTGAAAAAATTCAGTTGAATGGTTACGTCACAAAAAATCGTTAAAAACGGCCCATTTTTTGGCCCGAAAATACCAAAGTCCCCCCTTAAGCATTACCTAAATGTATACTCAGCATATTATTGAGTTGATAAGACATACAAGAGCAAACTGAAAATGCTGTCGAATTGTAGATAAGCAAATTGATAGTAAAGCAGAAACGCCATTCTACGGTCCTCCCATGATCCATCTCAGGAAAAGCTTAAGTTTCCCGAGTTCTCGCCCTCAGGAAACATCAATGCAGAGTATTCTCCATCACATCATCTCCTGCAAGACTTTCCGCACGCTCCCGAGGTACGATGTCCGTTAATCAGAAACCAAGATGTGAAGTAGATTGAGTTTTATCGAGTTTTAAAAAGCTTATCAGTGCATGGTCTGCCTCGTTTTAATAAGATAATGACGCGCCCGGTGCGCCCTGGCGGAAAAGGGTACGTCACTACCCGCAACCAAAACCAATTGCTTCTTGGTCGCTCGGTCCTTCCCGTTTTCGCGGTAAACGCATCCAATCAAACCAACGGGATCCCGTGTACCCCCTCGCCACAAACCAGGATCATGTGGTCGCGTTCTGACTGATGGTGGCGGTTGGTTTCACCCGTCAGCGCCTCTACGACATATTCTACGCCCATGGATCACCGCAGACACCACGGTCCTTTTTGGGGTCGTTGCTGATGCATTTAATTTCGATATTATTATTACATTTACCCTTTCCCCCCATTTCCCGGCCCCAAAGATGGCCCCACAGTAACAAAGGCGCTAATGTTTGCTATTATTAAAATTACTGGGCCAAGCCCGTCCGGAGTATGTCAGAGGTTAACTGTGTTCCTCCTTACTTTCGATTCGATAGCGGCCAATCGAGCCCGAGATCGACCGCTGACCGCGTGCCCACGTACGTCAGGGGCTCTCACCTCACTGTCTCTAGGTCTATGGGAGAAGGGGACGCTGTCCGCTGATGTGGTCGTCACGCTTGCGGCTGAACGCTAGTGTGAAAAGAGGCACAAACTTTTTTCGCGAGATTACGCCAATTTTCACCCCGGGACCCGGGACCCGGGCCCACGGTCCGGGATCAAGATCGATCTCGATCCGGCCTGGACACGTTTCTAGCTTTCCATCTCGATCCCGATCCAGCCTAGAAAACGTATTTTGTTGCACAGGTGGCTTCAGCGGGTGGTGCACCTCTTTTTTCCAGCCGCGAGATCGACGAGGTTGACGAGCGCCAGCACTGGTGCACCGTTTTTACATTTTACCTTCTGGATCGCTCACCACCGACGGGTCTGGGTCTGGGCAGAGCGATGGGGCAGCAGCAAATTGATCGCAGGGGAAAACGGTGGGTTAGAGGATAAATTGAAAAATTGCCCACAAATCCATGTGATGCATGATGCTGCAAGCGTGAGACTCGCGCGCACGAACTATATCATCGCCCGTTGGTCTATCACTCCATCAGAGAGTCGTCTACCGTTCCGTATGGTTGAAGAAATCTACCGGATTCTCCGCCTTGTAATAGACCTTGTTAAGTTTGTAGTTCTCGCATACGGCACCGTAACGCGGTGGTATAACAAAATGTACACCCTGCACTCGACGACTCGTTCATCGACCATTCAGCACTTAACTCCTCAAAGGAAACAGACCAACCAGATCTTTGACCTGCCAACATCAACAGGAACCAAGTAATTGTACGAATCGGACGCTATAACATGCATGCCATGTGTATCACTGAAGTGCAACATCCGCCTCCGGGACGTCCTCCTCCGGGGCCGGGGGTGGACTGGTGGTCTGGATTACCGAAGACGATCCGCAGCGTTCAGCGAACAGTTCAGCTCCTCGAGCCTCACACAGCCTTCGTCAACTTGCCGCCGCCAGTTCATGATCTTGAGCTCGATCCCGAGTCGCAAGAGGCAAAAAGGAACTCGAATAAGTCCCCCTCACAACGCGCCCGACTTAAAGAAACAGCTGTTATTCTGTGTCTGGACATCCCTTGGGCTTTTTCGGTGGTACGCTTTACGCGTGTCTTCTTTGCGGTTGTGCGGTGGTCCCGGTCCCGGACTCACCTTGAAAATCGTCCATGCCGAGTCGTTAGAACACCGGTCGCTGCATGTGGTTGTCCGTTGCATGGAAGGGCATGTGTACCGAGGGACTTCGTGCCGGTAGGTGGACGTGAAATTGGGTTGATCATTCCATTCCATTCCGGACTGGTCTCGGGAGATTATTGCTGGCGATCACCACCCGTACCAACGAACGTGAGATCCCCAATTTACCGGTTCCAACGTTCGAAACACACTGTCCATACGCATCCGCATCGTCAGCCCCGTGTAAGGTCCACGGGTTTTCTGGTGGTTGAACACCAACCAGCCAGCCAGCCAGACAGCCAACTACCAGGTGGATCGTGGCCGGTGGCTTATGTTGAGCTTGATGATGGAAGCCCTCCGCTTCGATGATTTACATGCTCGCTGCACTGCTGGCTGGCGACAATGTGAACACGAGAATCAATGTCAGTAAACGGAGCTTAGTTCCGTTTTGTGGCTGGATTATGGGAAATGGAAACCACAGAAGCAGCAGCGAAGCGGACAAGCGGATCACTTCCGACAGCTGGCACCGTATGGAAGGCAGAATAGATCATCTAATTAAGCGACTTGCGAGCGTGTTTGATGAGTAATTTGAATTCATAGTTCGATTCTGTACGGTTACTCGCCTCTCCATCGTTTGCTCAATAGAACGGTTGAAACGCATGACGACGGCGCTGAAGTGCCGTTCACCGACCAGTTGGCTGTTCTGAACAGGTAGAGAGGCTTGAGTATTTGGCAACTGGCAAACCTTTTTCACAAAAAACCTTTCCGCGAAATGTGTATGAAAAGAATTTTAACGACGCCAAAAACGACGGCCAGTTACTAATTAGCGCAAGCATATAAAGCATTCTGTTGACGAGCTGGGCTGATGGGCGTAAGGAATGCTTTCATTCGTCAGCCTGTTCCTGAAAGACCTCTGTTTCGTTTTGGTGGCCTAAAATGAAAAAAATAAATAAATAAAGGGTCTACGTTAAGTGCAACCGATGCAGCCGGGGCCTTGATAACGTTTCGTAAGGTACCTCTTATTTGACATTTTACGCCAATGACACTCCCGCCTTATTATGCTGCGCCCCCACCCTCCCACCCTCGCCAAACCTCGATGCTGCTTGCGGTCTCCCGTCCATCCGCGCCCGTCTGTCCGCTGGTGTGGCGGGGACCAGGGGGTAATTTCCTCCATTGCTGGTCGACTGGTGACGGAGCAGTGCCGTTGTCGCGGCACGGAGCTGGTGGCCACTCTCGACGACGACGACGACGACGACAACGGCTACACTTTTCCTGCACATTCCATTTTCACCGAGGTTCGCAATGTGTCGGCTATCCTTCGCGAGCGTTCGTTTTGCGTCATTCAAGCCAGCCAGCTAGCCGCCCGCGGCTCAAGCCGTTCGGCCGTAGAGTATTTGCATCCTCTGGTGCCGGCTCGTGACCCGTGACGATGTCTTTTGTTTGCCATTTGTCACTCAACCGTTTGCCCGAGGCTCGGAACTGTTCCTGATATGACCATCAAACGATCAGGCTCCGGAATGGCGAACGAATGGCGCGCGACGTTGTGCAAATGCCCCGGACACAAGAGACGCTCTAGAGCAAACGGGAGGAAAAGCGCCGGGGGGCGGGGGGGGGGGGGGAAAACTGGGAAAACTCGCGCGCCCTCATTTCGCAGCCAAATGGAAACGACCATTTTGCACTCATCCTGCACACGGTGCGCGCGCGTCGACAGCCAGGACAGGAGTTTTGCAAGCCAGGAGTTTACCCCCTTTATTTTTTTGGGCAGCGGGCAAGGGGCCACACAGCACAACAGTCAAATGGCGGCAGCGGCGGCGGCGGTATCCAACTTGTGTGTGCACTCGTTATCTGCTGAAACTCAATTCCTTTTCATTTTGTTCGCATCTTTTTTTTTTCTTTGGTACCCGGGAAAGACGGGAAAACAAAACACTTTTAATTAACTGAACCGAAGTTAGCGAGCTAGCATTTGACTGTCACACAAATGCTTTCTGGTACTTGTAGGCATCAGAGAGGCTCTTGAGCGACCAAATTGCCGTAGATTGCAATTTGCGATCATCATCGTCAAGCTCGTGGAGTTTCTGAATGCAGGTAAACCAAGCAGGTTGTTTTGAGGTTTATAAAGCGATCTGTGAAGATAAATTTTAATGCCAAAAGAATTTGAAAACATATACCAGGGATACCTTTCGGAAAAGTCATCATTATCTTGCGAGATGCCGATGGAGTGAGTTCGCCACAGTAACTCCCAATTTGTGTCTAGTGCTGGGGAGCACCACAACCATCACGGCCTATTGACCGTAAGTACACAAAACACTCTAGCATAAAAGAGCCTAGCGCATGAGTTGCAACCTCTTCGCAAAGCTGTGTAGACATGGAACGTAATGAAATGAAGAGACGTCCATATCGACGTGATCCCTAGCGGAACCCACAATCATATTCAGATTCCCATGCTTTTGACCATGCCCGACAAGGGCCAACGACTCGCTAATCAAATACCACCCATTATCGGATCATTTCGAATGCAAACAAATCGTTCATTTCGTGACAGCGGCGTCCTAGATTCCACGGAAGCCAGTACTGATCGAGCCGCTCTCTATGCGGAGGTCTGTGTCGTGGGGCACACAACACCACTAATTATCCCTGGCTGAAAATTGACCACCGCCGCGATGAGCAAGTCCGGCAGACTGGCAGAGGTCTGGTCTGCGTGGCCACAAAAGGCTATCATCGCTCTAGTGCGCCAACGAAACTCTGGCGCTCGTGAGGCCATAGCGCCCGGCACGGTCTGGTGTGTGCATGATCATGATGCTCATCCAGGAAGTGCCTCCGGCACTCCAAGATCATCCTCAACAACAACAACAACACAAAACTCATCTATTCCGTCGCAAATCGTGATGTTTGATAATTGATTTAGGGGAAATCGTCGTTGCTGGACTGTTTCGCTGGAGCTGGAGCGGCCCATGTATCGCCGTGTGGAACGCCTTGGTCAGCCGCCATGTGCATATGGTAAGGTATGTTGAACACACGAGTTGGAGAGGGCCAACGCCACGATCATGAAGAGGCATGATCGCGGCTGGCAATACCAATCTGTTGAAATCATGAGCACATAGACGAGATAATTCGTATCAAACTTATAACATAATAACATACTGCTTTCGGTTGCATACGGTGCTGCTCGCCCGTTGCCAGAACTCTCACGCGGCATTAATTCGTGCAGGTCAGTCCAGTCCAGTCCAGCACCAACATCATATTTCGCCAGATTATTGTATCATCCATCCGCCCAGCCCCGTGATGCGATTCCTCTGACGAGAAATTAATTTTTCGAGATCCAATCGTGCATCGAAATACCCACGATCCGGCGGCCCACGGTCATCTGGAGGAACGAACTGGCCAGCCAGCTTTCCGGACGAGTGCAACCACCTTCCGGAAGGATGGCCACGGTGTGGATGGAACACATGTTTCCGCCAGACCACAACAACAAGCGACCGCGACCGCGATGGGAATCGAATGATCGGAATGAGGGGCCTCCAAACGCGATTCATATTTTGTCAGAAGTGGACTCGCGCGAGACGAACCCAATGTCGCTCACGGATCTACCGCACCACCACCACCACCACCACCACCACCACGGTCTGCGTTATGAAATCACGAGTTTCATGTCAACGGGGCGACATACTCGTGCCCTGGTCAACGGGATATAAATTGATATTGCAATAAATGGCGCGAGAGTTTTGTATTTTAATTGCTGGCCACGTTTCGCGGAGCGTGCCGATGTTTAATCCACGCCAGCGGGCAATACCACAAAGCTACAATTTGTAGCCTTTGCCGCGACTGCCTTACCTTTTTGTCGGTGAACCCGGCTGAGCGCTCACCGAATGCAAATTACCTCGATTCGTATCAAAAGAACTATCATCTAACTGTCCTCCTTTGCTGAGACTCTGTCCAAGCGTGGCAATGCATGTGCATAGGCATGCCAAAGTCGTATCTGCAATCACTTATGTCTTTGCTTGTGAAACAATATGATCGATTGGCTACTCAAAATGATCTTTGCTGTGATAAACCATTTTCAGCAGCGACTGTAAATAAGTAAAATTTAATCAAAATACACTCCATGATTCTCTTTTTTAACACTCACATGGAAAAGCTAACATGTTCAACAAAACCAAGCTAACGAGGACGCTTCGCTAAGACCATTCAAATTTAATTATCATTGACATTGTGATAGCGCGACTAAGGCGTAAGAATATCATTTCACATCGATCTTTCACTTATCCAGCTCAGTTAGAAATTCTTTTGAAATTCCTAACCACACATTGTCCATTTTAGATCCTGATTCAACTGATTATTCAACTGATTTGAACAAATAGGCCAGATTCTGAAACGTCAGTCTATGTCATTTTAGCAATGAATCACTTCAGGGTGAAAAGAGCGGATTGAAATTGTCACACTGTCTTGAAAATAATCGTTCACTAGTGAAAACTGCGATCGGTCAATGGATGTTGAATGAAGGATTTGACGGTGCTGGACTTCGTTCTGTGGGTCTATTTGAAAAGTAAGATTTACACTAACAAACCGATAACTATGAGACGACTTAACACAAATATTAGACCTAAAATTGTTAAAATAATTACCCAAATGTTGTCAAATGCAATGCAAAATGCTCGAAAAAAAGGCGCTTTTTGTGTATCAAAAAAAGGTGGTAATTTGATCGATAACATATTTTTAATAAATAATCAATAAATGTTATAGAATAACCTAAATAAATCTTGTTCGCTTTTCAAAATCGGCTGAAAAATGGCGGAGTTATTCAGTTTTGAGATAGGTAAGCTCCTTGTATTAGAAGCCACCAAACGACTTAAATAGCCTTTAAATTACATCAAATCAAAAGTATTACTAAGCGATAAAGACATAAATGACATTTCTATTATTTCAACCTCGTCTTCCTATGGCGCTGGTGGAAGCAAACAATGTGCTGTATAACCTCGCCAAAAAGGTCAACAATGTTCAACTCAATGTTCGAGCACATGATGCTAAATGCGTCGTTTTGCGAGTCCATCAGACCGTGTGTATGTGAGTTTTCTGATCGGTCCATAACGAGCACCATCATTAAAAGGAGTGTCGTTGCGATCCATCCCATAATAATCCCTCCACCGTTTTGTTGTTTAAAAACAATCACCACCGTGGCCTGCGATCGCGTGATGGCGCGAGTGTTAAATGGCCATAAGAGTCACCGAGCAGATTCACTCTCACTGAGATCGTGTGGGTGTACTGGGACGATATGGCCAAAGGTTAGGAATTCTTGAGGTCCCGGACATACCTTCGGTGTTTCGGTGACAATATGAGCGTGAGCGTGTGCGACGCGAACTGACTGCGTGTGTTGCTGTCGTGTGTCGGTTTGCATGACGTCGATCATGGGCGAACATTTCAATCAAAAGTATAACTCCGCAATAACAACATAAACGATGCGAAGGCGAGCCTCGGTGGAAAGGCAGTCGGCGAGCGACGAGCGCGAATGGTGTTTTACAGCAAAAGGGCTTGTTGTGGTGCCGTTGGAGCCACACTGGGTCACGAGCGGGAACCGGGAAGACACGACACGGAGCACCGAACCCAAGCGGTTTGCCCAAGTTCCCACCGGTGAGACCGGAGAGCCGATCGCCGATGCAGCAACGCTGTGGTCGGATGGCACCGAAAAGACGAACGGCTGGAAACGGTTCGTATAAACAAAAAAGTCGTGACTGTTCTTGACAAATAATTTCTCCCTTTCATCCTGGTCATCCTGGTCCACAGAAACACACGCCGGAACGGAACGGAACGGAACGGCTCGTTGACGCTAGTACGTTCGAAAACATACATGAGCATTAACGTGCGACTTGTGCGACGCAGACGAAACAAATCAACCAGACCAGACCTGAGCACGCATGCATGCAATGGGGTGGAAGGGCGTTGTATTTCCTTGGGGCTAAGCATTTGCACAGCGCAATGACCAGCCCAAGACGCCTTCGTTCGCTTGATTGGAGACAACCGCGATCACCGTGATGAGGAATGTACGATTCGGCAGAATAAACCTCCGAACTCTGTATTGTAATCGGTTATTGGTTTTGGATCCTATGCAGCCAATAATTCTCATTTCACTATACGTTCGAGAGTGCGGGTTTTGCACAACTCATCGTTTTTTTTTTTTGTGGTAGTTACAGTTCAAGTTGTCGCACGTCAATGTCGCTAGAGGGACTGGGACGCTGATGCGAGAATGAGAGCTTTAGCAACACGGATCTTACACCACCGACCAACACGATTGGATACCACACCAGATGCAATCAAAGGTTAAAAATGCTCCATTCAGCGACGATCGACGGAAACAAGGTTATTGTGGTCTGTGTACACCCCGACAGATTAACACAAGCGACAGACACAAGCGCACCAGCAGCAGCAGCAGCAGCAGCAGCGGGAGCAGATGATTGTGTTCTACCCTTCTTCAGCACGGGGATTTCGAGATCCGCCGGTGATGAAGAGTGAAGAGCTGTTAAGCTGCACGAACCTCGAAATTGGTCCACCGGCTCCACACGTATGTTGTGTGTGCGGGCGCTCACTTGCTGGAAGCTTTGAATCGAATCGAACCGGGAGGAGAGGAAACGCACAGCTCCTGCCATGTTTGGATCGTGTCCTTGCAGCGTGCCCCGGGTCGTGGTCGGTGATTTCTCAGAACGTGCAATACAATGCATGTACACACAATGTAACATTGGGCAAACACGTCAGCGAGTGGTTTCGACGACAGATCGTTAAACATATTGTAGCAACAGCCTACGGTCTAGAGACTGCTGGTGGTGCGCGCATGATTTTGGTGTGGAATTGCGGTAAAATTCGTGCAATAGCTTAAATGCTATTTTGCTGTACGTCAAACAAGTGGCACGGAGAGCACTGCCGGTAGACCGACCAGGTCCAGGTCAGGTAGCACCAGACCAGACGCTGGTAACGGTGTCGACGCTTGGGGAAACCGTTAAGCCGGTAGGGATGTTCACGATTCAAATCACCCCTGCTCGGTTCCTCTGTTCCTGACGGCGAAAGGATGGTTTGTATAGACGGAAAAAAACAGAGTTTAAAAATTTGTTGTTCCAACTCGCATCGAACAGAAAACGGTTTGTTAACACATACTAATGCATCGATAAACTTTCTCATTGTGCCCATGGTTACAGCGTTTACAGTACATTAAATGGCTTCCATCAATTCTTGAAACATCTTCATAAAGCCGTCTACAGCAAGGGTAGTTGATTATTTATCAGCCTTAGACCCATTCGTGTGCTCCTTACCGGTGCTCCACGGGACCAGTGCACACATGCTGGTGATGATGTTCGTAATCGTCTGTAAAGTATCGAAAAAATAAGGCATAAAATGCAAACTGCCTACGGCGATACTCGAAAAACTTCAACGCACATCTCTCACACGACCAGGCGCATAAGAACGGTCGATACGACGAGGAGAAAGGGCTCGAACTGCAATTACGCTTGCGGCAGAGCACGTAAACTTTTGCTATCGCTAGCGAGAAAACCGAGTCGCTTGGGTTCAGGATGTGCCGTTCCGAAACCACTGCCGGCAACGATCAACTCCTAACCACCTTGCGGAGAGGTGAAATCAATTATTCGACAAAAACTTCGTATGCTTATGAGTTTCGCTTGTAGTACCTTCACCCAAGGCTGCACGGTACAATACATTTCGAAATATTTCTCGCAAAATTATCACAAACTTCAAAATTAGTTTTGAAACAAATCAAAAAGACACAACTACATATTTCCTATCAGCAAAACTATTTAATAAAGGATATTATATAAAAAGTATATATTAGGTTGGGTAATAAGTCTTTTCGTATTTTGAGTAAAACTTCAAAGGGATATATTTTTAGTTTTGAGCAACTTTATTCAACCAAATATTATCCATATTGGTCAACCACCTTTTGCCATTTTTCGGCTAAAGACATAATTCCTTTAGTATAAAAACTCCGTGGTTTATCGTTAAAAACTGTGACACGATGTTTTCACATGCTTCTCTTGAAGGTAGCGATACTCCACTAAGGGAGTTTTGCATAGAACCAAACAAGTGGTAATCCGATGGTGCAAGGTCTGGGCTATATGGAAGATGCATCAAAACTTCCCGGCCAAGCACTCCCAGTTTTTTCCGAGTCATCAAAGATGTGTGTTGTCATGGTGGAAGACGAAGGCCTTTCTGTTGACCAATTCTGGCCGTTTTTCTTCGATTGATGGCTTCAATCTCATCAATTGGTCACAGTAAAGTCTAGAATTAATAGTTTGACCAGTCTGGAGTAGCTCATAATGATTGATTCCTCTCCAATCCCACCAAACGCAGAGCATAACCTTCCGCGGCGTCTTCCTGGCTTTGGGACTGTTTGTGTAGCTTCTGCATTCTTGCACCATGATCGTTTTCGCACGTTATTGTCGTATTTGATCCGCTTGTCATGTCCTGTAACCATTCGCTTCAGAAACGGTTCGATTTCATTTCGTTTCAGCAAAGAATCGGAGATGTTAATTCGGCGAATTAAATTTTTCACAGACAATTCATGCGGTATCCAAAAATTGAGCTTTTTTTTGTTGCCACTCTTTTTTAAATGGTTCAAAACCGTTTTATAGTGAAGGTTTAGTTCCTTAGCGATGTAATGGCTGCCTATGTGACGATCCTGGTCTATCCTTACAATAATTTCATCGACTTTAGCAACGATAGGTCGACCAGAGCGAGGTGCATCTTTCACATCAAAATTTTCAGAACTGAAGCAAGCGAACCATCGTTATGCTACATGAACTGATTCAGCATCGTCCCCCTAAACATCACAAATTTAATTGGAGGCTTGCGTGGCATTTTTCCCATTTTTGTAGAACATTTTCAAAATATAGCGAATTTCTTCACTATTTTCACTCATCTTTGAACAGCTATAACTTTTTGGCCACTGCTCCAAATTCTGTTTTGTTTTGATTAAAAGATACATCAAATGTCCCTTAAAACAACGTGGTATGATATGACATAATGTGATTTGTAACGGTGGAGATAGACGACTCCAAAGCCATCTATTGCAAAAATACGAAAAGACTTATTACCCAACCTAATATTAACCAACTACTAATCCCTTTTCGACACAAACTGTAACACCGATATAGGATAATTTCCCAAACGATTTTCGATGAGATGCATATAGAGTTGTTTGGAAGAGAAAAAAAAAGGTCCACCACGAACGCTCACTGACGATATCATGCGCAATCACCGGGACCAGAGGCGGCCAATGATGGTGTGCCAAAGAGCTCTGTAGTTAAGTGGCTAAACTTGCACCACATCGCCAGTGCAGCGATGCTCGGACACTACGATGGTTTGCAATCTGCAGAACAAAAACCGCATCTCTATCGTGGGTGTTCATCACTTGCACATTCGCGCTAGGATAGCACACGATGCACCACGAGGCGGAAACGAGTGTGAAAATTGCTACACACGAGAATCACCACATTAGGTAATGGGTGGGTGCAGAGCAGGAAACCAACCAACCTTCCAACCATAACGCTCTACCTCAGTGCGAGTATCTTCGCGCTCAACACGCTTATCGCCTAGTTCAATGGTAAGCGTTACGATGATTCGAGGTCCTTGGTGAAACTCGTTGGAACTACCATCGTTCCACAAACTTCGATGATTTGATTAAATCAAAACCGAGCGGAGGAATGCCCTTCTGTGGTGATGCATGGTATAATGAATGGCCTTTTGGGGGGAGAGTGGGGTGAGGAGGGAGATGTGGAAAGTTTTCACCGCGGAAATGGATGCAAATTGCAGGATAGTATCGTTACCGTGTTGCTGAAGTGATATGCACTCGCTACGGTAGTAATTTTCCATCTCATGTGCCTAACACCTGGGGAATTTTGTGCTTTTGTATAGCAAAAATGTGTAAATTTACAATAAAAAAAATTACATTAGCTGCTTATTTTAATTGGAGAATGTTTGGCTTAAGATTGGAGGAGAATGTTTGGCTTAAGATTATTGCATTGATTACAAAATTAAACAAACCGATAGCATGCAAAATGCCAATACTACTTCACAAACAAATGCGTCCGAAGAGCGTGATAAGAACAAGCGAAGGATGCACCGAGAGGATGGGAAGAGAATCCAGAATAAAGCCCAACGCGTATAAAGCGTCGACTGCGGGGCGCCAACGGTCCTACGGTGTCGATCGTTTATTCGCACCAAATGCTGTCTTTACGCGCACCTGGCCCCCTAGCCAGAATCCCGTGCCGTGGGCATCGTCGTCATCCAAGCTGGGATGGATCGTTTTCATCTCCTTCATACCGCTCGGACCGGGTCGCGCTCGGATATAGGTTTCTTCCGCTCTCGAACCATGAGCTTTCGCTGCGATGCAAAGGCCCGGGCCCGGCCCGGCTCCGAGGTCAAGTGGCCGTCACGTTAAACGCAGAGGTGGATAAGGTTAATTAAGAAGTTCGATCTGATAAGTCCGCTGGCGCGCTGCAGCGCTGCCGTGAATTTGCACGCCACTTCTATTTGTGATTTTCATTTCAGGTTCGCATCTTCCGACAGTGAGGCGTGTTTGCCGGTGCAAGCAGAAGTAAGAAAGAAATCTGATGGAAGTGTGTTCATGGTCGAAGCACAATGTAAGATCAATGATCGAAAGTTGGAATAAAATATTTCCAAATATTTTCCGCAACCAAAAAGGGTTTAATGTAACGAGTACGTTAATTTGAGAATTATCTAAGCTTGAAAGATCTCCTAAATACTTGTTAATGTGAAACTCAGGCACATCGAAGTCTTCGCAGAGTAATGTTGTTAGTTATTATTCAATTTATTCTACCATTTGTTATTACACAAAAAAAAGCATTAGCTAACAAGCACTCTACCGCTCTAGTCTAATGATTGAAAAGGTCGACACGCGGTGCGAGGTGCACACAATCCGGTGCACTTGCCACGTTGACCTTCCGGTCTAGAGGGCTTCCAGCCTTCAATACAGTACATCACTTGTACACCACCTTCAAACAGTAAATTACCATTCAATAGCTTTCCAGACCGTTTTCTCTGCAGTTATTGTTCACTTTCATCTCTCGCACGTTCGCACGATCTCGTGCAACGAGTGCCCTAAGCATGGTGCGTGCGAAGATTGTGCTGCCATACAACCACAATACTCATATCGCTGCCAGTTGCATGCATGCACGTGGTGGAATCGTCTGAATGGTTCTATAAAGTTTACTATTTGCCTCTCGTACAAGTAATTTGAAGAGTGCACAATGACTAGCGGAACGACATTGGCACTGAATGTCGGGATTTATGAGTCATGTACGGTGCGGTGCGTGCTATAACTCACGTTTCATTGATGGCCCCAATGGATTCTGTTGTGTAGGAAGCGGATTCTGCTGTGTAGGTGGTTCTTATTTTACACTAGTAAAACTATTTTAGTGCAGCCAATTAGTACAACTAGTGCAATACATGTTAGTACAAAACTGCAAATTTCCTGGACACAACACAATAGGAAGACTACAATTGTCATCAATAGGTTTAACATTCTCGACAAAATCCTCTCACGACTGAATCAAATGAATACTTACAGCACATCAATCATGCATCAGCGACATCAGAGGATCTTCCGAAGCTCAAAGGTTGGTCGTTGAATGATCAAAACTGATTAAAACTATAAACACGCACATTTGTCTGCTGAACTTTCACTCTTTTCACAATTATCACCATGTCACTGTTGTCACTGATAAACTGATGAATTGGTAAAAATTCAAACCCGATTCCAATTCAAACAACACGATCGTCTAATTTGCTGCGAAACAAAGGCACAAAACACAACGGTTCAAACACACTCTCAATCGAAACCAACCTCCACAAAGCAACGCCACTGTCACATGGGAAGGGAAAGGATTGAAGATGAAAAAAACCAGAGCGGCACGAAAAGGGAATACGCCGCGCACCGCGTACGAAAGATGCCCAAGCTTGGAGCAGTGGCCAGTCTCAGCGCCTCTTCCAACTTCTGTCGACCCGTTGCTACATCTCCCCTAGCGTCTGTAACGAATGGAGCTTCTGGACTGCAGCCGCACGTTCGTAGCTGCAGCAAATTATCCATCGAAAACCCCACGGTGCGGCCGGCTTGCTGGCCTTCTAAACGATCAGCTGCTGCCGGTGCCGCCGACGTGGATCATTGTTTTTTTTTGTGTGTTTCGTTTTTCGCATCATCAGACTAACACTATAGCGCGTCCGATCACACCAGCGAAACCACTTTGTCGAGATGGTCGTGTGGAGTCTACGCTGTACCGAAGCGTACCGTTTCGAATGATCCGCGGATGATCAAAAACACATAAATATTGCCGACCGAGCGGTGCGCTTGATCGCGCAACTTAACCAAGCTCCGCTGGCGGTTGCAATAAACTCGTGGAGAGTGTGAGCTACGCTGCCGGGAGACGGTCGGCACAATCCGAGTAACAAAACATCTTCACGTTTTGGCCAACTCCGGTCCCTGCACCAACAAAGAGTAATGCTTCCTCTTCGCTGAGAATCAAGCTTACCAGCCTGGCGCCGACCATAACCAACAAGATCACAGTACGGCCCAACTATATCGGTTTAATATATAAAAAAAACACAAGACAAGAACGGGCATTACCAAGGAGATCTTAGGAAAAACTAAGAATCCCACAACGGGTGATGGGCGGGAGAAGAACAAAAAAAAATCTGCACGATACGTCAATGCGCTCGTAAAACCAACAGATTGCTGCCGTAATTGTGATCAATTAGTAACGTACATAGAGGTACTTAATAACCTTTGACAAGCAACATGTCATTTTCATGTTGCAGTTAGTTGAGAAGCGAACAAAACGAGCCCGAAGAAAATAATTATGTCACCGTAGCAATAAACAACGTTCAACAAAATGACAAACTCTTAACTTAGCTTGAAAGGGATTTCACATCAACAAAACTACCTTACCTTATAGCTTATATCTATTTAATTATTCTTTTTCAGGTGTTAACACAATTTTTGTCACAATTCTCTACTCATTCATTGGAAAATGAGTCCCAAACAATTAAAAGCCCCTATTTGTGTTCTACTTTGCAATGAAATTAGACGTCCGTTTAGCTGGATTAGCTGATTCTCTAGTTCGACAGAAAGTTCTACGTCGAAAATATTGTGTATCATCCAGCGCCATATACTTTCATCACAATGGCACTTTATTTCTAAGCTCAAGAGTCGAGAGATACAGCAGATCCAGGCTTCTTGTTCACCCAAACCATTATCGGTGCAAAGTGCAGTGACGAATCCTACTGTTAATTCGCTCTACGATCGGTTCGGCAACCGGATGAACCAGCGTCCGGAAGCTCCTGCTACTCTTGATTCTCCGAAGGACAAAGATCGCAAGAAAAGCGGCGACCGGAACGACCCTGAAACATGAACTCGGCAGTAGCCTAGGCCCGATTGCACTTCCGTACGCAAAAAGGGAGTTCCGATGACTTTTAGTAAAATTAAACTTCCGCTCTCTCGATGGACACTCAGCCCGCGGTGCCCACTGTTTCGGATTCTCGTGTTTTTTTCTAGTTTCGTGTGTTGCAATGGCTCTGCTCTGGTCGCGTGCAGAGACAGAAACTCGGGAGAAAGGCACGGAAAAGTTCAGACAACATTTTCCCACCCATATTTGGTTGTCCGAGGAACAACTTCGTGTACACTAGGCCAGCGGGCTATCCGCGCCCGGGAGTAAGGGTTGTCCGGCTCCGACCGGCACAAACATTTATTGCATCGCCCCGAGCCTAGGATGGAAAGAAATTTGCTAATTAACTAAATTAAAACAGAGAGAGAGACTGTAATTTTCCTTAATTCACACTAATTTAATCCCACTAGTGGACACATTTTGTGCCATGCCCTAAAGCTTCGTACGCGACAGCTACAGGAACAGGACCGCTTCCAAAGTCCTCGCTTCCCCCGGCAATATTTATCGTGCGTAGCATTTAGACAATAGTTTTTTGTGCTTCTGGAGAAATAGATAATTTCGGTGATTTGCTCGATAAACCTTTTTGACAAACTATAAATCTAAATTATCCAAATTCATAATTCAATCATTAGAACGGCTTGGAATGCTTTTTAGAACAAAGATGCAGTAACGAGTGATTGTTAAAATACTTTTCCCCAATGTCCACCATCCTCTTATCAATAAGGTCTTCCACTGAATTATTGCTTCGACCTGCCATATTATCTAATATTGAGTTTAACTGTCAACAATGTTGCAAGAGCGGCGTATCCGCCTCACAACAAACACATCCAGCGAAACAACCGTTTTTTGTCGGTCGCCAGCAACATATTTCCGCAACCACGCGCACTCGCCGCACCGGCGCTTTCGGTACCGGCGGTGGCATGCTACAAAAGTTCCCAGCATCTCGTGAGACATTCTTCGCATCTTCGGCTCGCGTGTCCGCACACCCCACGCATGATAAAACCACATATACATAACAATTATAACTCTTGTGTACATAAGGGGGTTCTTATGTCCTGGCGCATATGTACACATGCGCACATAAGACCACCCACCACCCGGGTACCCGGGGCAGTAGGCGTGGCGCCGAAGCTCGTACATAACTCGTTCTTCGTTCGTTCGTTCGAACATAACTCGTTCTTCGGGCGCCCCCGTGCAAACAACCCCTCCGACAAAGAGGTAAACCGGTGTTCACCCACCATCCCCTACTACCACCAACACCACGATGGTGACACAATCGTGTGTGCGTTCGTACGTACGTATGTGTTTGTGGATCGTATGTGCGCGCGACGCTGCTTTTCGTGACTGACTTCCGCTACACCGAACCCGATAAGCGTTATCAGGTACTGCAGGTCTGCAGAATCCGCGCAGGGTCCCGGCATTGATAAGACCGCGGTCGTCCCCGGGAAGGAGATCGTTGCAAAATCGAAATTTATTCACCTACGTGAGCAACGTGACACGAATGCTGGCTCTGTACCTGCTGCACAAATGCGGTTCCATGGTCCCAGACCCCGTATACCGTATTTCCGGATCCGGATTGTGCAGATTGTAACCGGGAGACACAATAAAGCGAAAGTTTTCCTTTACGATCGACAGTCGCCCTTCTTTTCTTCGTGTGCGTTTTTTTTTTTTCGTTGTCTCTGCTTCTTCGTTTTGGGAAGAAAAAGCCTTTGCCGTCACCTTCCACCCGTCTGCTGGTCCGAGAGACGACCACGACCGGCCCCACCACCACTGCAGTGAAGGACGAAGTTTAAAAGTTTTCTTTTGTTTTGATTCCGCCGTTCTTTGGGACCGCGTTTTTTCTTTTTACTCTCTTTCCCTTTGGCCATCTCTTTGGCCTTCTACTGCTCCCTTCCGTGGGTGGTGTCCGACTGTTTTTTTTTTTAATCAGATGATCTCTTCCTTCAGTTCTGTCTCGGAAAAAAGGAGATAAAAATGCGAAATTAGACGCGGGAGAGAAAGTGGACAAAGTGAGCGATAAAAGGAGGAGGGAGCTTTCTTTGCGATGACCAAATTGTCCTTGATTGACCATCGTCTTCTTGACCGGTCCTGGTGCACCATTAAAGTCGCGGTGTCGTGGTGTCGCAGGAACGGACAACAGCTGACTTGCGTGAGGTGCACGATAAACTCCTTTTTCGCTGTGGCTTTCTTGGCGATTACACAAGAAGAACCTTCTTGGAAGAGTGTTTTATGGGTCTGATGGGTCATACATCCTTTCGCATTCGCTGAATATAAGAAATAAGAGTTAGATGCTTCGCATGCTGATCCGTTGCGCATTCGCACACGACGGTGTGCTGACTCAGCACACAACACGTTCACCATATCGTACGCATGTTGATTTGCGCATACGAGTAGCAAACGTTATCTGTGTCCTTGTTGGGGCTTCAGGACGAGAGCTTTCTCAGTCAAGCAACCGCGACCGACCAAAGCGTACACACATACGTGTGCTCCGAACACATACGAACACCACCGGTGGGGAACAACCACGCTCTCTCTCTCTCTCTCTCTTTGTGTGCGAGCAAATGGGTACCGGATTTTCCGTTTCGTCCTGCATTTTCCCGCACAGAAAGGAGAGGAGTGAAATCCGTCTTCTTTTTCGGGTTGAAGACACACATTCGCTCTATCTCTCTTGCTCTCTCACATTCACATAAACAATGTTCCCGCTCGTCTCGAGGTCTGTCACAATTTTTCGCACGTTTTTCTCGGTATCTTCTCTCTTCCAGGGGGCCTCTCTCCGCCGCGGAGGTTTTCCGCCGCGAGTGCGTCATCGCATTCGATCCGATCTCTTTTCTTCCCGTTTGCACGAGCAGCGACACAATTTTGTTTTCCTTCTCGTTTCTTCACCTGCACCACACGATGGGACACGATTTTCCACCAGTGTCCTCTTGCGTATGTACATGTGGGAGGGCGTGATTCGCGTCGGCGTCCGTGGCTTTTCGTGGCCTGCCCGGCTCACGGCATCACGGACGAAGGCGCGTTGTATTTTTATTGGTCGACACAGTGCTGTTTGTCATCATTTCATAACAGTTCTTCCGATTCCAGACTCCTTGCCTACCCCTTTTTTCCCCCCTTTGATCGTGGTCCTTCCTTCCATCTCTTTCCTATTCTTGGGGAATCAACCGACCACGATCAGGCTATGTGCGCTGGTAGGACCGTAAAGGGCGAGCCCTACGGCAATGGAGTGAAACATCAGCAATGGTTCTGATTTCCATGCTCAGTGCCTCCCTAGAAGCTGTGCCAGAAGTTTTGCTTCCTCGAGGATAACCCGTGAGCCCATGAGGCTCCCAGTCTTGGAGCTTTCCTTCTTATCACGAGGATTGGTATTGTTGCGATAGCCAGCAATCATTCTCTCTCTTGCTCGCTCTCTTTTTCTCTGAATTCCTCTCCCTGCGTATCCCTTCCGCTCATCCACTTGTTTTGCTTTTCCTGGGATCGCCAGATCCGGGAAACCGTGGGCTCCACGCAGGCTCCATAGGGGTCGGCTTGGTTTTACCGGAAGGGGTTGAGATGCTGCCAGTTTCCCTGAAATAAATAAAATAATATTTCGAAATTAAACACTTCTAGGTGAGTGCGTTGCCAGATGAATCTCATATTTACCCTAGGACTGTGCTTGACTGACCGAAAACGGCTTCACAGGACAGCAAAATCAAAGTTTTGTGTGAAAAGTCTACACATCTTTCGCAATAAACGATGATAAATCTATAGAATAGTTGATAGAACGTTGATAGAACTATCAAGTAAACGGAAACAAGCACTCGGATAGCAGAAGATAGAGAATTTAACGAGTATTTTATTATTTAAATCAAATCAATTCTTATCATATTTAATATATTTCATCGAAAACTAAGCAACTAAACGTCACTATTTGTATGTAATACACTGCTTTCGATCGTTAAACTTAAAATCTTTAACTCACCTTTCTAAATTCTCAATTTTACTGTTGAGCGGACTTTTGATCACTAATAAACATAACTCAAAACAGCCCATTCAACATATCCACATTTGTTCGCCCTGCAGGAACTGCAGTAACATTAAAGGGTTTTTGTTTAACGATTCTAATAACATAAGTGTATTTCTGGCTACATTCAATTCTCCTATAATTGCCTGAACCACTAAATTATTAATATAAAAATTAGAAGAATAAGAACATTGGACGACATACATTCGATATGAAATGCTAAAACAGAGCTAATGTTATTTTAGACTAATTAATATACAAAATTAAAACAGATTGTGCTTTTCATTAACGATGCTATACACACAGCGGATTACTGTTACTAGAATCAGTAGTCCCTAGCGGTACAGCTATGTGTGGCACGATACAGCAGCAACACAGCAGACGAACGGTCCAACTCATCGAGAGAAAGTAGACGACGTTGCTAATGGTAGTAGCAATGAGTTGTGGGAGCATCGAGGAAAAGGACATTCGCAGAATTAACGAAGAGAAATACAGCACGGCATCATACCGAGAACGTCCCGCCCGGAGAACCCGAGGCGCTCGAATGCCAGCAGTGATAAGGAGAAACAACTCACCCCCGGCTACCATTTTTTTAAACAGAAACCCCATGCCAACGATGGCAGCTGGCCGAGCCCGGACGACGGGACGGGGTATCAGCATCGAATTGGTTGGAGGGCAAGTGATGGCTCTCGGGGAAATAAATTCAATTTCGAAAACTTTTTCGTTCATTTTGCGACATTTTATTTAATAACGTCTTGCGAGGGCAGCCCGAAAAATGCGTTCCTTCACTCATAACGTGAGCAACACATTGGCAGCAAGAATGAGGGAAATGGTAATTCGGACCGAGTAAAGACCAACAGAAGAGTGGAGAAAGAATTTTACGAAAACGGAAAAGGACAAACGATCAAGCGAGTCCCTTCATTAGCGCCACCAAGCACTCTAGCACAAAATACGGTGGCGGTGTTTGCTTTCGGCCAGTACAGTACTAAGCGTACATTCGAATAATCTCCACTTTGAGAGTATCGTGAGCATGCAAGATATTTCTTCATTTCTGATCTACTAGAAATATATTAAAAATGGGACACTGAACAATCGCTTCAGCAATTTTATGACTTCATCGGATTAAACTAAACTTCAATACATTACTAAACACAGTTCCTCATTCCTCTACGATGCGATGCGATGAAATAGGATATGGGTCCCTGGAGCTGTGATTAGACGTCGAATTTCCTTATGATTATACCAAGTCATTCAATATAATGTGCTGGCATCACCAAAAACCGGTTCACCGGCCTGAAACTCGTGCCGCGTTGAGTATTGCTTGAACGAGAGCTTAAGAAATTGAAAAGGGTTATATAACGAGCAGTGCGCTTCTCCGCCTACCGTTTAGCAACGCACCGACCCCACCGACCGTTCTCAGTCGGTCACCAAACATAAGATAAAACCACCCCTCAGCGGAAAGACACGGAGATGGTAGCGCGACCGAAGCGCGGCTCTGGGCGCAAGCCCACCAGAAGGCCAGAATATCCGGTGACTCTCAATTTTAGTATTCACTGCCCAAATTGAATCCCTTTCCTTTATCTCATATTTACACATGATTGATATTTTCGCGGGTATTCATCATTTTAATGAACTAATGAATATTCATTGACTTTCGTTCGGAAGAAAGATTTTCGCGACTCATTCGTTCGGCCCCGGGGGCTGGCCAGGAGGAGTGCTGTCCGATAGTCTTCGCGCCGGGCGCTTCTTTTGTTTTATTTTTTTTCTGCGACGGAAGTCAGATTAAGCGCCGGTATCGAGTTCCGATACCGGCCCTGGTGCTTGCCTGCAGCCTCTACTGGTTCGGGTTGATCTGGTTCTCGGGGATGAAAGCGAAGCCGAGTCCGCCCAACATTAATGAAGTTTTCAGTTACAGCAGCAAGACTCAAACGATTGTGCCACATTAGCACAATTTTGTAGAATGGCGCGTTGCGAAGGGGAATTTGAATTGAATAATAAAAAGCTCTGGGTTAGCTAACATTTTGCACCACCGTTCGATTTGGCATACAAAAGCTTGATCGCCTTTTATTCAAAATGAACTGAATGAGAAACCGAATCCAACTCGCTTTCGTCCACACTTTTATCGTCTGCTGCTGCTGCTGCTGCAAAGGGCGTAAGCAAATCAACCGACATGTTGTTGATGGTGGATCACATGAATCACGTTACAAAACGCTAAGCATATTATGTTCCATTTGCTTGTGCTGCTGCGGCAAATCTATAATAGTGCAATCTTTCCTCCCATCGGCGATCATCATCCTTGGAGCTCCTGCAGGCAGCGGGGTCGGCGCTATTAACTTAAAGAAAGGCAAAGAATGCAGAGCAGAATCGATGCACCACACACAAGATCACAGCACAGATGCGCCCCGTAGATATGTCATTTGAACTCGTTCCACATAATGCAATAATACAAATGGCAGGCCCACCAGGATGAAGAGGCGGAAAGAGAACACTCGCAACCGAAGATAGAATTTCTAGTTCTGGACCTCGGAACAATACTTCACCACTGGTCAAGTCCCAGTAGCGTCACGTTGGGCGGCAAAAACTGAAGATGTACCGAACGTACGATCACGTTGAAGGGAGCCACTGGCGCATTTGTCTGAATGTGTTAACAAAAAACCCTAGAATGTGAATCATTTGTCAAAAAGTATTTGTGATTTTATTTTATTCATTATTTACCAATAAACTTCTTTTAAAGCAAGTAGTTCCATCGTGCTAGGGCAAAAAGCATTCCAAATGACGATAAAAACACAATCTTCGGATGCTAAACGAACACAATGGTAGCCTTTGGACACATTCAACGTGCGGTGAGGGTGCTGGCGCTAGCTTTCAAGCAGGCAGAGGTCAGTGATCTTGATGTTAAGAAATGCATCCCACACGAAACCGTGCTCTTTGCTTATCGATACCACATAGTGTGAATGTTGCATGTGATAAAATATGCTCTCATTTCAGCCCTCCCATCAAGAAGGGCAAGGGCCGGGCGCCCGGGAAGTGCTCGACGAAAACATCAGCCTCAGTATCGTTCCTCGGGTATACAAAGGAATGCCCCGCATGGAGATGCATTCATTCGTCCTTCGTCGGCGCCCGACCGGTTGTTGAGGTTTACCGGTGGAGACTGGCATGGAAGACCCATGCCGCCAATACCGTGGCAGCAGGACCGGGAGGAGAGCCGGGGAGGGGGTGGGCCTACATACGTGACTTCATTGTTTATTATTCATTATTATCATCATTATATGATCAAAACTATTATTATTCATTTTCTGGCAACATCAAACAAGCGACGTATAAACGAATATGATTCCCCCCCGTTTCCATTCCCCTTCCTTCCCTCGTACTGACTGAGGGCCGCGTGTAAAGCCACACACCGCATAATACCGTCCAGATTAACCTCCAACAGGCGACCAACGGTAGGGGCAGCGGGGGAGATGCTGCTATCATATCTGCTTACATCACACGACTGAATCTGGGCTTCTTGGCCAGTTCATGCCAGCTCGAACGGGGGGACGGAGAGGGTGATAAGGAGGGGTAATAATCGCGAAACCAGTCGCGATTCATATTTGAAGGTACACAAAGGAAATTGCCAACACCCAGCACAGCTCGAGGGTCACTCCGCGGAAACTGATATGCGACCAGCGCACAAAGCCAAAGTGCAACAGACCAGCGCACCAAACTAAATCACGCCAGCAAAATCTCATCTTCATTTGCATGTGCATTATTATCCGTTTATGATCCGTGCTCCGGTGGAGGGAGTATAGGCAGGAGAACGACCCCTCGATCGTACGTGCATTTTTGGTGCATCGTTCAAGTTGTTAATGCAACCAATTTTGCTGACCTGAGCTCGAATCAGACAGTAAGAAAAAATGCACTCGCTTTTACATCACTCTTGTGTCCATCCGTATGTTAAGTTGTTGACAAGTATGGTTGGCTTTTTGGCAGACCGACAAGATTCACTTATTTTTTTGGTAGCGTAGATGATAATATTCTGTTCCATTGAGTCCTCAAATAGTCAGTTATGTGAAACTATATTTACTTCTCCTCAAATATTTTTACTACACAGAATGCTTGAACAGTAACTGACATCGTTGATGAACTCTTTTGTACATTAGGCACTTGTCTCAAATAGATGTCTCTGCACCTAGCATTATGGAAGATTATACTGAAAAAATGACCTCTTAAATTAAGTGTTTCCGACAATTTTTAACTCCTGTAAAAGGAAAAACCACCGATAAGACATTTCGGTCATATGCAAAATGTATAATTTCTGTTTCTAATTATCTCCTAGTGTGCTGATGGATGCTGGATAAAAAAGTGTAGTTCTGCATTAATGGTCCAGTTCAGTATTCCAACAGCATGTTAGAATGCTTTTCCTTGTGAACTTCTGTAACTTTTACTTTGACAAAATAAATTTGTATCTAATCCACACTCAAGCTAATTCCTCTTAAGAGGTTGTAGTAATTCTTTCCCCATATTCAGAATATTATTACACTACACAAAATGACCTTTACTTGTAATCAACAAAAAGAAGTTAAAAGAAGGAAAGAACCCTTTCCCCGATTCCTGTTTGGAAAGTAAATCTACCACGGTTGTTGGTCAGCTTCCCAACCACACCAAGCGAGTGTGAATAATCATCCCTTAAGCCTTATAAACATACCAAAGAATGACCAGGGGTCAGCATAGTGATATGACATCTAATTATGCAATCCCCTTTCCATTAGCGTTAGTCCAGCCCTTTCTCATCACACATAGGGCCCTGAATAGGTCACGCTCAGTCCAGGACAACCGTTTATCCCGAACGAACACACTGGTCACGGAAATCAAACAAACCCCTCCCCGGCATGCAAGCATCACAGGTACTCCTCTGGCGTGTAATCCCTATCATCCAGTCCGTGGCCGATTAGCGATGATGGTTTTTTGGGCAGCTCTCGAGCACTCTGGAGTGTTTTAGGGGACATCCAGTGACTCGTACACTCCATTGTGTTCCTCTACCTGCAGCATAAGGAATCTCAACGGCCAGTGGTCAGCGGGAGCAATAGCATGGGTCACTGGGAGATGTGTGCCGGGAATCTGCCGAACGAGCTGCGGTCATACAGACACCCCCCGTTGCCGGACAAGGGAACGGGGACAAGGGAGATTTGAAGACCTACGCGACCGAATTGAATGCCGCGAATTGCGAGATGAAAAACCCGGCCCTGACCGGCCCTTTGCCCTCGTAGAATTGAGACGTTTTGC